>NC_090913.1:11928495-11951265 GCF_040956055.1 Brachionichthys hirsutus
AAATATTCAAATTAGCGAAAGGCGCCACCGCAGCGTAGAAGATGTATTAGCCTGAGCCGTACGTGCTGTCATAATAAAGTATATTTATCCAACCCAGGATGTTGAAAATTGACATTCATTTCATTTCTGTGTGAAAAATACACATTTAAGGTAACCGTGTTTACAAAGATGCAAACTTCATGTGACTGGATGACTTTGAGCAAGGCACGGCGCAGACGTCCCCTCTAGGAGGAACAGGCAACGCTTAGAGTAACTGACCTTTACTTCATGTTCTAGGTGAAGGAACCCCCCCGGAGGGAACCCAGGAGAGAGCGCGGGAAAGGCTGCACACGGAGCGTCCGGACGGGGACCCGCGAGCTGCTAGGTCTGAGGTAACGCGGCTGAACACGTGCGTGTGTGTGTGTGTGTGTGTGTGTGTGTGTGTGTGCGTGCGTGTGTGTGCATGAAGACGGGGCAGCATGGTGGCACGCATTTAATTAATTGCGCCCCTGGCGAGGGATCGTGTGGATTTCCTGCTTTTTGTTCATTGCCTTCAGCTGCAGCCCACATGAGGAGGTTCTGACGAATCAATCGACATCACGATGCCAACATTAGTGGAAAAATATCTCCAATCCACAGACGACAAAAATAGAACGACAAAGAAGGCTATGTAGCCGATCAGTTCTCGTGTGTGTGTGTGTGTGTTGTAGTGGGTGGGAGTGTGTGCGCCTGAGGCCTCTTCATCTCATCAGTACAAATCTATTCTGCTCAGACTCATCCAATAAGGTGGGTAATGATACTCCACTCTAATACTGGGGCCGTCCAAATTGAACACAGTTAAACTTTAATGCAAGTCAAGTCTGCCACACTTAGTGTGTGTGTGTGTGTGTGTGTGTGATTATAAGTGGGTGATGCATGGTGAATAGAGGTCACTTCTTCACCTGAAACAGTGACAGGAAGTCTTCCCCTTCATTGAATCTGTCGTTCCACTCGCGTCGCTTCCCTGGGAGTCAGTCGTGCGCAGAGAGACGCTAAATGTCTTTCGCTGCTACGTCAGAAGGCTAAACGACAAGCGCGGGGCAATTATTATCAATTTATGGACTGGAATTCAGTTGGGGTTCACCGAGGAGGGGGTGTAAGCCCCCCAAAAATATTACACAATTCTTTATAACATCAGTCGCCATGGAGATCTGTCGATGCCAGATGTGGTCACTGCTGAATTTTGTCAATCATGAAACGTTCTGGTTTTACGTGTAACAATTTAATGTAATTCTGCTGAATTAAATAGTAATGCTATCGCGTATTAGCGTTAGAAAATTAATATCTATATAAAATGCTTAATTTCTATCCGTGTGTATTAACTAATTGGTTATGCATGTAAGTTCTATTTCGGTGCATGGGTGGCTATTCATATCAAAATGAGTGATGTCATAATAACAAATAAAAAGTGATCAATAAGTCATAACTCCTGCTTGCGATGCGATTGATTGTCGAAACCGTCTCCGCGTTCGAACGGCTCAAACATCTGTCCGCATGTGTGAGGTGTTTTACCACTAATCCATGAAGAATCCTCTTCCTCCTCCATTTCCTTTTCCTCCCAGGATGTCAGGGTCGCATCAAAGCGAAAGCGGCGACCTTTGACCCCGTGACCCCGGTTTAGCAGGTTTACAAGCTAATGGATTTTCACCCGGTGAGAATCCATTAGCCGCGGCAACATCGTCAACAACAAGGAAAACGAAAACCGAGTACTGCTCGGAAGGAAAAGTCGCAATATTAACGTCGCGATAGCTCAGAAGACATTTAGCCACTTTATTTTTGGTGAATGAATTGAATGGTCTCTCTTTTAAGTCTCCAAATGAGAAAATCTAGATTTTTTGGGGGGGTCTCTGGATCGCTCTCAAAACGTAATGGCATCTAAGTTAGACCCGTCTTCAGATTTTATTCCCATCAAGCTCTATCCAGCAGTTTGTCCGTAATCCTGCTAAAACAAACGCCAGGTGAGTTCTTCCAACAGCGGCAGGCGTTCCACCCACAATCAATGATTTCTTTGATGTCGTCGCTGAAAACCTAATGACCTCACATTCCTTGTTTTCGCAAAACAAATAAAACACGCTAACCGAGGAGCGCTTCAAAT
This sequence comes from Brachionichthys hirsutus, assembly GCF_040956055.1. NCBI lineage: Eukaryota > Metazoa > Chordata > Actinopteri > Lophiiformes > Brachionichthyidae > Brachionichthys > Brachionichthys hirsutus. Next base: position 11,930,609 of record NC_090913.1, read on the forward strand.
GGCAAGCGCGGCGTGGGAGCGTTTGTGCTTGTAAATGGGGCTAACCTGCATTTAAAGCAGCCTTTGTCATTGTCTTTCTCACAATGAGTAACTTATCTAACCCGTCCCCTCCCCGGTGCTCGACTTCAGCCGCCTGTTTATCCATTTCGCCCGTCGTTAGTATTCCAGCACACACCCCAGCAAAGCCATTATCATAAAAAAGACACGCATTCGCATGCAGACGGGGAGCTCGCCACCTCTCAGTCGTGCAGCTAATGGTGCTAGCCACTTAATTAAGGTCACTTATGGACAAACTCTGTTAGAATGGGCCCTAATAAGTCCTGCCCAGACAACGGGGCTGTGTGTGAGGGTGTGTGTGTTAACGATATTGCTGTAAAGCCTGACCTGCAGCCTCCCATTACCTCCAGCTTATTGAGTGGTTTGTTTTGCAGAGTGGCTCTTGGAGGTGGGAATCATTGAAATTTCACTAGATGGACAACCGGACACTTTAGAAGATGCATCACAACGTATTTGGGGCCCGGAGCGCGTGTGTGTGGCCCGTTTGAGAGGCACCCAGAGACCGAGAAAGTGTCTGCAGCTCTGCCACCAAAGCCCATGTGGAAACTAAATATCCGGCACGCTGTTAATTTATAGCCCTCTGCTTTCCTCCTCTTCCTCATGTCCTCCCTTCCGGAGCCTCTCCCCAAGTTGCCATCGAAAAACAATTAGTTCCCCCAAGCTCCGACCAGTCAGGAGGAAGCGAGTGTGTGTGTGTGTGTTGTCTCGTCGTGGGGAGTGTAGCGCTGCCCTCTCACATCACCACACAGGACGCTTCCGAAGTCCCGGTGACCTTTGACCCTCGGCGGTGAGGATGAGAGACGAGAGGGGGGGTCTTCCATTGCAGCTTTCGGAACGTCGGGACAGCCGGTTATCCCGATAAACGTTGCTGCAACACCCCGACTCGGCGCACTTTTTGCACCCCCTTCCTCTCGTGCTGTTTTATTTGTGGTCTTACGATTGGGAACCCAAAGGTCAAAGGTCAGACAAATAGTTGTCAGGAGGGCCTCGTCCCGGGAGAGGAGACGAGTTTTATTAGATGAGAAACCTGAAACTGGAGGTAAAGCTAATCGGGCTGTTATTGATCCTCCTCTCAGGACTATGGCTGCAGATAAGGAGATTCCTGCAGGCCGAAATATTCCAGGATTAGAGGCCGTTTTCTGTAAGGAATGGGCTAAGGTTCCTCAGTGTGTGTGTGTGTGTGTGTGTGTGTGTGTGAGAGAGAGGAGAGGCGCTAACACGGGGAGCTCCTCTTCGTAACGAGCGCCATCGTGATTCCAGGAATAAAACCTGTCTCCGCGTTGATGCAGACGTTTACACGGATGAACAAGCGTGTCTGCTGCATCGGCATGATGGCGAGCCGCGTCATGACATCATCCAACGGCGACGTGGAGGCGTGACTGACGTTATCCTCGGCCTGTCAGTCATCATGGCCGCCCTCTAGGAAAGCCCTGGTTATCTGCAGCCGTGACTGACAGGCCGGTGCGTCCCATCCGCGCACGCACACACGCACACACACACACACACACGGGTCTGACTGTGACCACAAGCTACAAGCTACAACCATAAATAACAGATTATTGACTATTCCTCATCCTGCAGGAAGAAACGAACCCCCTGCAGGCCTCGTCTTCCTGCTGGCAAACGCTTTATTATGGGATGGGCTGTAGCGTCTTTTACATTGTCTTCTACACCGAGGCAGTTTTATGATACTTTTAAAGTACATCATCATTGTAATAAAATGCTGACTAATTTGATCAATCCTTCTTAATTGTTTTTGCAGCTTTTTTTGCAGTCAGACGGTCCCTGAATGGGCCTTTGTGAAACATTGAGAGGGATTTATTTCTGGTGTGCGTTCACTGCCCCTCCGGAGTTTGCAGTGTTTGTACAGTTCTGTATATTTTCACAGCGAGTGTGTGTGTGTGTGCGCGTGTGTGTGTGTGTGTGTTATGGTCGGACGACCGTCACGGGCTCCTGACCTGGCTGTGATCCATGCTGGTGTGTACGCCGTGCACATTTGCACACGGGCGTGTTTGTGCGTACACTGTATAGACGTCCTTTCTTTTTTACTCCAGACAAACCGCGGGGAGGGGAACGGCGCGAGGGCCCCAGCTCCGGGCTCCGCTGGCGGGTCGCCCGGGGGGGGGGGGGGGGGGGGCCGTGGCTCCGAGCTCGACCCGCAGAACGTTCCGGACCTCTGAAGATGCACCGACCGTAGAGGCGAGGCTTGTGCGTGTGTTTGTGAGCGGGTTGCACCGATTAGCCGGGCTAGCTTTTAGCTTATTGATGTTCTGGTTAATGATCCCCCACAGAATGCCAGAGCCTGAGGAGGAAGAGGATGGGCCAGCCGGGTTGCAATGATCTTCTCAGCATAGTGTGTCTGGGAGTGTTTCAGCAAAAATAGATGTTGATCAGCGCTAATCTTTAGCACGTGTGATTCCCACATGCGCTGGTCGTGGGACACGGAGCAGTTCTGTCCAAGGAAACAAGGACGTACTCTTCCTCTGTGCGCTCGTCATCATGTAGGGACTCTGTCTTTGACTGCGTGCTACCTCTTACCGTTTAAGTCCTCCTGGGATCCCTAATCCCGAGTCCGGGGTGTTTACACGTTTATCTGCGTGCATCCGTTTGTGCTGCTGCCGTCTGGTCCCTCGGCGGCTGTCCCCCTCCTGCAGACGCCTGTTCTGGTGATAGCATTGTCTCCATGTCCAAAGACCTGCCTGCTGCCCTATTCCACCACGTCTTTATCATGCTAATACAGAGGAAGATGGAACGAGGGAGGAGGGACGGGGAACGATAGCGGCGCGAACAGAGAAGGCTAATCTCGCCCCTCCTCTTTTTCGGTTCTCGTCTCCTCAATCTCGCCATCTCCTCCGTTCCCTCTCTCCCTCTTTACTTCCCTTTCTTCTCCTCCCTGCTCCCTCATCATCTGCCGCTCTCTTATCTCCCCCCCCCCCCCCCCCACTTACTTCTTTGATAATCCTTCCGAACATTGTCTTCATAATTACACACAACAATGATTCCCATCCTTGCAAGAGAAACGTGCGCCGTGCAGGGAGAATATTTCATAGATGAAGACCGGAGTGTGAATTAATAACTTGGGTCTCTTGTATAGGGATGTGCGTGTGTGTGTGTGCGGGCGTGTGTGTGCGTGTGCGCGTGTGAACTCGGTGTTGTTTTAACACGGCTGTTACATTATGCATGCTGGCAGCCCCTCCTGTCCCCATTAAAGGCCCATCTTGTTTCCCCATTATATCTGGTTTCTCTGTTAATAGAGCTCTTTGTGTGACACTTCCCTTTATGCCGGGGGGGGGGGGGGGGGGGGTGACACCAGAAAGGTCAGCGTCGGTACAACCTGCCACGCCGCTGTGACTTGCACAAAACCCTGAACGCCGCCGCCGCGGCGGTCTCCTCGTTGCGGCCCCGGTTTAGATTCTGGAGTTGAAGGCCTGCCAGACGTTGATTTCACCAGAGTTTTGGGTCCGTTTGGGTTTTTTCTGTGCATTTTGAGGCTTTCCATTGGAAAAAGTTCAAGTAGTGGAAAAAAAAACATTCTTGAAAGCATTTCTGCTTACTTGAGGGGATTTGTTTGAGAAAGAACAGACAGAAATTCTCTTTTAATATGCACTAATTTCATGTTTATTAATATATTGTTGTACTGCAGGTCCCCTTTAATAACTTTAAGGTATTTGTATAGTTTGCATTGATTTCATTCACAGCAACACAAAATAAACCCTTTATTAGTGATCCCTCTTTTTCATTGGTCGGAAACCGGGCACGTAAAACACAAAACGTTTCCACGCCCGTGACCCTTTCCTTATTTTAGCACCCATCATTTTGCGGGCTTGGGATTGGACCCGTTTGGACCCGTGGGATTGGACCCGTTCCCATCCCAACCCAGTCACGGCTATAAAACAGTCAACTGGTATTTGTGTGATTTGCATCGAACCCGTTTAGCGGTTTAACGCAGCTACTACTTAGCGACCCTCGGTCGTCACCAACGCTGTGGAATAAATTCACTATAATAACATCCTCCCCCCCTCATTCCCGTCTTGGTTTTCCTTCTGGTACCTTTTTGACCTCCCTGCTCCTTCCTTCTCCCCCTTTCGTGTGAGTCCGCCGTGCGCAGGCCGCTGCCAGTGATCCGTGGACGGTAATGGCCATTCCTGCTGCTCCCACAGCACACACCATTACTGCTGGAACACCCAGCCGGCCGGCAACAGGGGGGGGGGGGGGGGGACATGGAGAAGGAGGGAATATTTTGCTTTTAATAAAGCATGCTGGTGACACGGAACTGGAAGCATGGCACCGTGTGTGTGCGCTGCAGCGGTGTGTGTGCGTCTGCAGATCATTTCATGGTGAGGATTAGAGCCGGACAGGTAACATATCTGGTTTCCTGTGACCTGCTCATCGCCAGGTTTCCCACACTCCACTTCACCTCTATCACATCCTAAAACACATTGTTCCCCCTGACCCCGACACACACACACACCCTCACACCACACGCTTCCCACAACTTCACGAGCTGCTTAGCTGTAAATCCAAATGATCTCATTTCAGTCCATATCCGTGTGTGTGTGTGTGTGTAATGCTATATTCCTGTCATACCAAAAACCTGTGTGTTTCCTGTAACTCACTGTGGGTTATGATAACAACCGTTTCTTCTGTCAACAGCCCATAATGTCAGATTTACAAGGTTGCCCCCGGTAACCAGCCGGGCTGGCGTGGCTGACTGATTCTGCAGCATCTGTCAGAGCAAGAGAGCCCATCTATCACACACATGCTCGCTCTCTCTCTCTCTCTTGCTCACACACACATTCATGAGACGTTAACATGCATTCTAATAAGCTAATAAAAATAAACCTTATTTATAAAGCCTTTCTTTCAACAATTTATGAAAGCATAAAAAACAACAGTGTACAGAAATAAAATTTAAAATAGAAATGGCTGACTCAATTTGTTGACCTGATATCCTGGAATGCTCTTTAAGGCTCATTTATGATCAGTTTTTGACCCTCATGATAATTTCCCCTGTATTTATGTAGGTTTTCTGGAAGATTTTGGGCGTGGGTAAAACTTAGCAGTACCACGGGTCGCCATTAGGGGGCAGCGTAGCCGTAAATCAACTATGAACAAGATGATGAGGAAGAAAAACTCCATACTTACCAGATTTTGTTTCTTAGCTACACGACATTTTGACTCTTCACTGCCCCCTTGTGGAAGTGATGACCGATGAAAGGACATGGATATTTGAAATAGACTTTTATTTTCATCTTTAGATGGATGGATGAGACTTGAATCTTTGGCAGGGTTTGTGAAACTAGTTAAAAATGGAATAAACAATCCACCCACGACATCCCATCACCTCCACATCCGATAATTTACATGCTGAAATCTTTATATTCGCCTTTCAATGAAACGTTCCTTTTTTTTGGGTCACTTTTTGGTTTAGTTGTGAAGACTTGTTACCAAAGTCTTTCTCCTGCTGCTTCTTCTTCTTCTTTATGGTGTAAAAACCCTCCCAAACTATCCAAACAGTAAAAGTGATGCCTTTCCCTTCCATTAATATGATCAAAGCGGCGCTGCAGCGGTTCTAAATGGGCCTCCCTCCCACTGATGTGAAACCTGCGGGACATATCAGGCGATGTAATCGTGTAGCACGTTCACATTCTCGCTGTTTAGTTCTTATCACGCCGCAGTATTCCAGATCTGATCTTGATAGACTATTTTAATTCTTATCATAATGGACTATTTCATGCATCGATGCTTTTTTACTCCCATGCAGCTGCGATCAGGTATAATTGGTTTGCTATGCACATATTCCGAGGCCGCGTCGCCGCGCAGCACACAGAATTTTATTTTGTTTTCCCGTGCTGCCTTTTTTTTGGTTCCTTTGTACTTACGCTGTTCGCATTCATGCCCCCCCCCCCCCCCCTTCTGATTGAGAATTAACAAAGTTGTGTGAATGGTGCGATAACATTTAAGAGAAAAATGTCGCTGGTGAGTTTGTCACTTTGCTCCGGATGTCGCGATTGGACGGGCCAATGGTGATTTTGATTGATTAATGGGCTATACCAAACGAGTCAAGCGTTGAGTCAGTTCTTGGCGTGAAACAAAGAGCAGCCAGTGACTTCAGGCATCAGTAAAAGATTTAACGTAATATTTTACGTGAAGTTACATGGAAAATACTGACAAAAATGTGTGTTTATGGAGCAAGTATTTCACAATCGGCACAGAATCCTCCCTCCCTCTGCTCCACAAAATATGGTACAACCAGGAAGTAGAAATAGACACAGGATCCTCCACAGACGTTTTTAAAAGGAGACTGCGAGATCAAAATGTCAGTAAGTACACAGATATGTGTTTAAAATTTTGAAATAATAATTTTAAGAGTTTAAGAAAGATTCTAATCCTAGATGTCATCAAACAGAGTTAGGAGGGGGGGGGGGGGGGGGGGTCAGATTTCCCGGAGTCCTTCAGACCCTAATGTTCTGAAGCATTCATATTTACCACAGTCAGGTGAGGCAATAAAGGAAGAACAACCCAGTGTGTGTGTGTGTGTGTGTGTGTGTGCGTGCGCTCTGTAGAACGCACCGGGGTGTGTTGGATATGTCATAATGTGTTATGTTAGTCGCTGCCCCTCTGACAGCTCATGTCAATAGGTGGGTGATACAGCTGTCATCATATTGTGGTGTGAATGAGCTTGGCTCTAAGGTGTGTGTGTGTGTGTGTGTGTGTGTGTGTGTGTGTGTAGTCCCAGACAGAAGCCCACAGGACAGATGGCGGGTTCAGACGCAGACTGACACGCCGTAACGAAGCGATTACACACTCAATGACTCCCCCCGAAGAGAGGGAGAGACAGGGGCATGGGGGAGAAGATAGATGGAAAGAGAAACGGGGGTAGAGGGGTAGAAGGAGGAGATGAAGAGGAGAAGGTGAAGACGATGGGAGCGGATCAATTCGGGAGTAACGTGGGACGAGATGGGAGGAAGAGGTGTCGGGTTTTTCATTTGCAAATCGGTGGAGTTTTAATATGGGGGGGGGAGAGAAAGATGAAGAGAGATAGATGAATGAATAAATGAAATGGAATGACAGGGGAGGAGCTGGAGAGGAAGGGGTGAGGGCGGCCTGTGGATAGGAAGGAGAGGGTGAGGAAGAGGGAGAGATGGACGGAGAGGAAGTCTTCAGGGACTCCGGATTACATGATAGCCAATTAGAGAGAAGGATGTTGGAAACTCCCCTGATGAAACTGATACGTGATTGGTTCTGGGTTTATTAGGCTCACGGAGGTATCAGTGCATGCAGATAAACAGACACACACACACACACACACACACACGATGTTTTCTGTTGTCACTGTTGGACTTTATTAGTTAAAGCTTATAAAGATGTGTGGATGTGAGGAAGAGGGGGGGGGGGGGTCTAATCTCTGCCCAGCCTTCACCCTGTTTACAGCAGCGAGACAGAACACACACACACACACACACACACACACACACACACTCCACCACCCGAGTCTAACCCGGCCCAGGTCAGGTCAAGCGGGATCATGGGAAACTCGTCCTGCGACCCTTCTCACCTTTTTCATCTCGGAGCGTCTCAAAAACATCCCAGACATCGTCTTTGCTGCTCCCTCCTCTTCCTCTTCCTCTTCCTCTTCCCTCCCTCCCGTTTCCACTTTCCAGTCAAGTCTTTCTTATTTAAGGGTAGCCTCCGACGACGCAGCCGACGACTGAATGTCTTCACCTCAAACGAAGTGTTTCCGTAGGAGCAGAACGAAATTTAGCGACGCATAAAATCATATTTTACGATTATGTGTAACGGTTGTTGAAGCTCCGAGGAATTACATTACAGGTAATTACATAGTGAGGGCCGGAAGTTAGCATAAAACGTTAGCACCAGCTGACGGTAGCGTTAGCTTTCAGAGACAAACTGTGCTGTTCCAGGCCATTGAACTTGAGTTTATCAACTTTCTAATGCGACCACAACTAATTCTCCAAGAAGGATTGGAGTTCCGGAGCGTTCCGGAACGCTCCGGAACGCTCCGGAACGCTCGCCCACGGAGGTTGGGTGCCGGCTGAAATGCAGGACGGAGACGAAGGAGAGACGTCTTACCAGAATGTTCTTTTTGTTTCTCTGAACTTCTCTGTTGGGTGGGCTTCACCTCCTCCCCTCTGTTCTCCCCTCTCTTCTGCCATCCTCACTCATCATCCCCAAACCCGAACGGGTCGTAGACGGTTAATAGATTTAGCTGCCGCGCTGGACGGAGCGCCGGTGAGAGAACCATCAATTTATCCGGCGTTTAACCGCTCCAGTCGAACCTCCGTAGACTCACCCGGTGAAACTCATTTTCTGTGTTTCCGAGCCAATCTGAAAAGCTATCATCTCGCTAATCTCGGCCTTTCAATTCGCCGGGGGGGACCGGGGGAATTGGGCCAATCCCGCATCTCGGAGATGATCTGTTAGCCCGGCGTAAATGTTTATAACACGGGGCAATCTCCAGAGTTTATACATTGATGCACACGCACATCCCCACGTCAAGTCCACACACACACTTTTTTCCCCTCCCTGTGTCTTTCTCTTGCCCTCTCCGGGGCATTTATAGTGATGTGAAAGCTGTTATTGGGCAGGTCAGTGGAGTGGAACTGTCAGATAATAGGCTAGTTACCGTGGCAGCACATGAATGAGGGATGGAATGGAGGAGGGAGACGGAGGCAATAGAAACGCTCAACTCACTCCTTAATCAGAAGGTAAACTGGAAATCTGGGGGAGTTTAGGCTCCCCGCTGACGCCGAGGAAGTGGGGGGGGGGGGGAGAGGGGGGGACAAAGGAAGGAGGATGGAGGAAATGTGAATTGGCACGGAGCAGAGATCAAGATACACAGAGAGAGAGCGAGGCAGCGAGGTGTTTATTTCTCAATTTGTGAATGCTGGCATCATTACCCAGAGTTCAACAGGAGAGGGCGGAGCCATCTGCATCAAGGTCAGATTAATCAGACGGCCAATCGGAAAAAAGACAGGAGAGGGAACACACATTATGTAATGTATCCTCTCTGCGGATCTCCCTCCATCCTTGCCATTTCCTATCAATCTCAGGTCCAGCTCACCCCCCCGGTCCCCCCCCCCCCACGGTCTCCTCCCCGATCCCGCTCACCTTCCGTCTCCGGCGACTGACGAAGTCCGCTTTGAGGAAAGACACTTGTTTTAGTTGTTTAAAGCATCGGACAGTATTCCGTAAGGCCTCCGTGTGCCGGACACGTTTGCTTCCGCCGTCACAACAATGTCGATTTATTTAAGGTTTATTCATTCAGTTAAAAAGTGAGAAAATGTACCTAAAAGATGGAGATATGGAAGTATCTCGTGTTCTTGGTGTCTTTATACACCGGCCATGAAAACTAAAAGTCAATCAGAGTTGTGTGTTTTTAACTGATGTTTGTTGTTGTTTGTATCCAGACGGGTATCCGGATCGCTCTCAATCTAAGTTAGACCAAGACCCATCTTCAGATTGTTTTAGAATCAATATTTCCAAACACGCTGTGAATGCACCTTCAAGTACGAATTATGGTCTGGCGCGTGGACGCATCAGCACGCACGCGTTCAGATTAGAAACGCTGTGACTCCACGCGGTTTCGTTGTAATCACGGATTCTTTGAATGAAGACTGTCGACAGGGCCGCTCTCCAAACTGCTAATCTCCCAAAGGTTGGCGAAGAGGAGGAGAGGCAGGAGGAAGAAAGAAACGAGCAATGAGGAAGGAAATAGGAGGAGGAGGAGGGGGAGGGGGGCAGAAATTGGAAAATGAATGAGAGGAAAGGCGATAAGAACTCTTGCTTTTGAACTTGAAGAGTTTAATTTGAAATGTCAGGGCTGCCCCCCCCCACCTCTCCTCAGGAGTCCCTGTTGTGCAGTAGCGTGGATTAAAATAATTAAACGGGCTCTGTTTTAATTAAGACAATAAAGCCGCGAGTCTCTAGGTAAGACCTGCGAGTGGGGGGGGGGGCTGATAAAGCGGTCCAACGAGAGAGGTGGGACGATGGGAGGCGCGTTATCTCCATCACTTATCTGTCTCGTCTGTTTGGAGGCGTGAGATTGCATCGTCGCTCTCCACGCCAGGATGTTTGCGTTGGTCCCCCCCCCCCCCCCCCCCCGCCCGGGACAGGTGTCTCGAGCCGCGTGTTTAATAACATCGGCCTGCGTGTGAGCATGAATTTATAAATGCATTTATATTGCCCCCCCCCCCTTCGAACCACGCATGTTTGTGCGTGCCCGTGCCGTCCGCGCGCGCGTGCGTCTTTATTTCTCCCTCCTCTCCGGCTGCTAATGAAATATTTATTTATTTCTCGGAGCGAGGAGAGAAACTCAAATGAAATGTCATATCTCATTGTGTCTCCCCGTGAGGAGGGGGGGGGGGGCGACAGAGGAACAGAATTGCTACTGAATTATATACAGAGGGTACAGTGGGGAGTGATTACAGGAGGAGCAGGAGGAGCAGGAGGAGGAGGAGGAGGAGGAAGGGGGGAGAAACAAGTCATCCATCTTCCATCATTTATTGTTGGGTGTGTTTGTTCTCTGTCACGGTGTCAGCCTGCAGTTCGGAGGTTCAGATGTTGAACTCTAGTACTGTTGTAACGCGCGCACGCACACACACACACACACACACACACACACACACACACACACACACGCTAGGCCTTGCCACCAACACAGAGGAGATTAAAACTTCTTCATCTTCTCTTGTGTTGTACAAACACACACTGAGCTGCAGGAGACCCTCGGGGGCCACGGTGACTTCCAACACGTGGCGCCACCCCCTACCCGCCAGCTAGTCCAGCGAGCAGGCTGGTTTGTTTGTTTGTTTGTTTGTGATCAGGAGTTAAAATGGCGTTAATACGCCGCCAGCTGTGAGCATTTAGCGGATTAGCCGCTGCTAGCTCCCGTAGCGTCTCCTTCTTCCCGGTTCCCGTGAGAGTTCCTGAACATCCCGTCCTTGAGCCTTTCTCACGACCCTCGGCGTCCTCGCCGCAGGTGCAACAACACGCCAGTAAACAAACAAACACGGGCAGCTGATTGGACAGCTGTGCGCTCCTCACGGGGGGGGGGGGGGGGGGGGGGGGGTCCTTTAGTTAAACACTTCTTTATGACTTTTCCTTGAGGAGGTAACGCGTCAGAGGAGCGCAAAGAGGAGCGGGCTGGACCGGAGCCGGGCTTCCTGGCACCCCCCGATAGATAGATAGATCACTCTGATTGGCATTTTCCCAATTAATAAATTGTCTGATAGTTTGCAGAGGTAACGATTGGCTGCAGAATGTAAGGATCCTCTAAGTTGCATCCAGATATTTCCGTCATCATTTTCCCTCGTTCAGAAACACTTTGGTACCAGCGGCCTGAAGCGACGTGGGTTGGACTCCGCAGCGCCCGGGCTCGCCCGGTGATTAACGGCAGGTTAGAATAAAGCCACGCCGGAGCCGGGCCTCGGTCTGGGGTGTGTGGAAAAGGCGGCGGAGCGAGTAATAGCGGCGGGCATGTGGGAGTGTTTAATGGGGAGTGGAGTCATTTGCGCTTTTTAATGATGATTAGAGGAGGAAATTGGCTCAGATTTACCGAGTCACTCAGCGCCGAGACAGAAAATAGAATCGGGCCTTTAAATCGTCTGGTGTGTGTGTGTGTGTGTGTGTGTGTGTGTGTGTGTTGTCTCGCAGGTGTGAGACAGAGAGAGCGACCCCGTACGGCTGACCCCCTCCCCCACACACCCACGCACCTCCACACCTTCACCTCCAGAGGAAATGTTTCACTTAAACCAACTGCAGCTCAGCCCGGCTCACAGAACTAATGAATCTGGACTCAATTTTACGCCTAGCTGCCTTCCACACACACACACACGCACGTACACACACACACACACACAGTGTTACCTATAGCTGGGAGTCTTTGTAACCTAAACAGGAAATTGGAAAAGTGTGATGATGGCACTTATTGGCTGAAAAGTCGGCTTTCTCTTTTCGACCTCTCCTTTAGCCAATGAGAACCCTCCTTTCATGAGCGTGCACATCCATCTCTCCGCTCTGCGTCCACCTTCTGCACAGTTCCTTACTTCCTTTTAGCGCACGGTGGCTTCCTCTCTGGATTAGCTGCTAACTGCTAACGACACACTAACAGGGACACACATTCTGTAATTGTGAAGATGAGAGTTGTGCGGTTTTCGTTCTTTGTGCACGAGAGCCGTAGCGTGCATTCCTCCATTAAGATATGTAAATTCATAATCTCTCAAAAGCCAATTTTTACTTCCATTTCTCTCCCTCCTTCCTGCTCCCGTGTTCAGGTTTGCAGCGCCGTCTTTCTGCTCCATCGTGACCGTTTTCCTTCCTTTAAACCAGATTTTCATCAGAGAATTAGAGGTTTAAGAGGGAGATTGGATCAGCGTGCGCCCGCTTGTTTAATTTCCTTGTCGTGACAGAAATAAAGGATAAGAAAGAGGTAAAGAAAGGAGAGAAATGTGTTTTATTTATTAAAGGATTTGTGTGAAAACACTTTTCCAGAGGCTTCAGTGACGCATTCAATGACATTTATTTTTGTCCAGGCCAAAACAAATATTTCCTTATAAGAAAAATCTCAACTTTGACCTTTGTGCTCATTAATGATTCATTTATTAAAACTCAAATGATGGAGACACGAGTTTCAACACAACCTTCATGAAGGAATGCTCTAAGCTGCTCTAGCTTTAGCTTTTTAGCTTTATCGGCGCGTACAGTGCAGTACAGACACATATTGATCCACTGGGCAAGCCTTCAATAAAGCTGCACACACACACACACACACACACACACACTTACACTTCAACACATCAGCAAACAAGCATCGTGCAACTGAGTAAAGCTCGATTTAGTCCTTTGGCACCCTGGAGTTTGGATCCTGTCCCTGCTCTTTGGCTATCTTCTGTCATTTCTAGCTTGCCAGCGCTGTTGTTGCCTCCCTCACACACACACACACACACACACACACACGCACACTGCATGCCAACTGTTACACTATGTGAGCCAGGTTGACCATGTGTTGTTGTATCCTCATGTCTCCATCCAACACTAGTGCTTCTAATGTGCTCGATCACCTCCACGACTCCTCACGGGTTTCTCATTTCCTCACGTCCTCCTCCTTCACGCCAGCAGAGGCTGACATCAGAACGCAGCGGGCTGGTCCCTGTACAACCGCACGCACGCACGCCCACACACACGCACCCACATTCAGAATAAACACAATAATTGAAATATTTTCAACCTGATTAGGTCTGGTCTGCTGGTGGGGTCGGTTGCTAGGGCTGTGCTCCCTGGTTGCTGGGGGGGGGGGGTAAATCATCTGGCCTTATTTGATTTCTGTTCCAGATATGAAACCGTTACCGCGGCGATTAAATGCCTCACAGCTTCGACACCTTGAGGGGAGAAAAGAGTGAGGATGAGAAAATGGGAGGGGAGACCAAGAGAGAGATTAAGTTGAGGAGGTGCGGGGAGGAGGAGGGACAGAGCCCCCCCCCCGAAAGAAATATGAGAAAAGGTGAGAATGATGAAGCCTAAATACAGAAATGTGTGTGTGTGTGTGAGAGAGAGAGAGAGAGAGAGAGAGAGAGCATAACTGGGTAATAAGGATGAAATGTTTTGACGCACCTCCATGTCTCAGTTGGACGACTGAGACGTTTTGCGTGTGTGCGTGCGTGTATTTGTGTGTGTGTATTTGTGTATTTCCGTGGCGTGCGTGCGTCCTGGAGTCACGGTGGGGACGACGGTGTTTATAAAACCCAAAGTGAACCGACACGTCCCACCGGCGCGCACGTCAAGCACGGGAGGACGGGAAGGAACGGCGAGAGGACAGGTGTTGAGGTCAGGCGCAATGCATGCTGGGTAGCGGGGGAGGGGGAGGAGCTTGTTGCCTGGTGGACAGTTCTGGGGACATTCAGGACATTATGCTGCAAATACAAACGATTGTATCCGACATGGTTGAAGTGTGTGTCCGGCGCCAGTGGGCCTCTTGAAGCCACGATGGTACTCGCTTCATCGGGGCGGATTCGGGTCGACGTTGGCGCCGCTCCCTCGCTGAGTGAGAGAGAGCTACTCCAAAACGCCGCCGGATGGGGCGACTGGGCGGCTCTTCACGTGAAGAGCCTCGAACGTTTAATGTCAAGCACCCAAAACAGGTGTGTTCATAATGACAGGATCAATAAAGTTTTATTCTGAGCTTTACCAACAGGTAATCGTCATTCTGGCTGTGCGTGTGTGTGTGTGAGTGTGAGTGTGTGTGTGTGTGTGTGAGTCAATAAAGCGTGTGCTAAGAGGCGATTAGTTGTTTTTCCTCAACTTGACACATTTAATTCAGTCACATTTCAGGTAAACACACACACACACACACGCGCGCGCGCGCGGCGAGGCTATCGGCTATCGGCTAAACGGTATTGATCGTCCTGTTTTCAACTCGTTTTCCCTCATGACCCCTCGGAGCGCCGTCGGACTCGGCGACGGGGAGTTCAATATACCCATGAGCCAGAGACGAAGCGCTGCATCCTACCGTGTGACACACATGATGGGATGTTTGCCCCCCCCCCACCAGCCCCCCGGACCCTACCCCGCACCTCTCTAACTCACTTCAAGCAGACATCCGACGTTTGTAGACTCACATCTGGAAACGGCATTTAGCTCTGCTTGTGTCTCAGGAAGTTTTCACACTTCACGACTCATTAACCTGCAGACCTGCTGGCCTCCCACCAAAGAGAGAGAGCAGGAGTGGAAGTGGATGATGAAGAGGAGGAGGAGGAGGAGAAGGGGTGGCAGACGGGGGGGAGGATGGGTCGGATACAGGAAACAAAGGGAGGTGATGGAGGAGCGTTTGAGCTCAGGATCTGAACGCGCTTCGCGTGAGTCGTGGAGTTGTTCGTCCTGTGACTGGATGTGATTGGTCAATCGCAGATTTAACAGAGAGATGCATCCATGAGACGGAGGAGGAGGAGAAATGAAGACTGTAGTGTGTGTGTGTGTGTGTGTCCAGCCCTCTGTGGCTAATGTGTCTGAGCGAGGAGCTTTCCTAATGAAACACTTTTCCTGGAGTGATAATTGCACCAGTAGAGAGTAAGGACGCCTCCAGTCCATGTGGGAAACGTAACTTCCTAAAACACAAACGTCCCCCCGGGCTTCTCCGTGCGCGTGTGTGTGCGTGCGTGTGTGTGTGCGTGCGTGTGTGCGTGTGTGTGTGCGCGAGGCTGACATTCTACGCTTTGCTTAATAATCAACCCAATGAGTCTCCCGGATGTGTTTTCCTTCTGAAACACGGCCTGACATTTACATGCGCTGAAGAAGCTGAAACCTTGACTGTATGAAACGGCCGTTTTGTGTCTCGCGGGGGGGGTCAAACGTGAAATAACATTAACTTTCCCTCCCCGCCTTTGGTTCGGGCGCTGCTTTCACAGCGGGTGAAATCTCTCCGAGGGCTCGATGCAGATAAGCGATGAAGATGAGGGATAAGCGGCGACAGAGCAGAGGCTCGGGTAGAGGAGGAAGGCTCCGTGTTCGCCGGAGACGCACGAACACGCAGAAGGTACCTGCCTCTGATGGGATTTGGAGGAAATCCGGCATCACACTTGGACAGCCAAAGAATTTAGTTGAATAAACCAAACCTAGGCCAGCAGAACAATTCAATTATTCTGCGTGGCTTTAATAAATGTTTGATATGCATTACACCGGAATGTTCTCATTCAAATGTTACGATTTAACAGTTGGGGCTTTTCCCATTAATTCTCGACACACAAAGATACAATTTGCACTGTGCGGGCAAATGTATTAAATAAATATGAAAAAGTCTAACGAAATTATAGCGGGGGCCAGAAATAGAGCAGAGATTAGCACACGCGCATGAGGAAGAGAAAAGTTTCAGCTTCCAGTGCGTTTATAATACAAACTCCGGACGTGTGTGCGCTGGGATCTGGAAGAGGAAGAATTGAATGCTTTGCTTTGATAGATTTTTCCGCCTTTCTGGAAGCCGGTGTTCCTCCAGCGGGAGCAGACTTTCCCTTGTGTTTGTTCCTGCCCTCCCCGGTGATGACATCCTGACTCGGCTTCTTTAAACTTCGCGGATTACCACCCTCACACGTGAATCTCTGCGCCACACAGACGATATCGGCTTTGAACGTGCAGCAGAAACACTTAAGAGACTCTGAGCTGAAACGTAGAACATTTAGAATGTAAAGTAAACGCAATGATGCCCTCACAGACGCAGTTCCTAACATTTAAATATCCCGACAGAGAATTAAGCGCCTTCCATCGTAGCATTTTCAGAATTCATCCGACAGTAAAGGTCTACAAGACAGTGGTGATGACAGCCATGATGGACGGCTTAGAGACAGTGTCTCTGAGGAAAAAAGACAGGAGGCGGAGCTAGAAGTGGAGGAGATGAAGATGCTGAGGTTCTCCTTGGGAGGGACCAGGTTGGACAGGATTAGAAAGGAGACAATGAGGTTAGATGTTTTGGAGACAAGGTCAGAGAGGTCAGACTTTGATGGTTTGGACATGTCCAGAGGAGAGACGGGGACTATATCGGTAGAAGGATGCTGAGGATGGAGCTGCACAGGGAACATGGCTAGAGGTCGACCCAGGAGAAGATAGATGGACGTAGTGAGGGAGGACATGAGAGTGGCTGGTGTTGGGGAGGACGATGCAAAGGACAGGGCGAAGTGGAGACAACCACCACGTTTCTGGAATATTCAAACGGCAACCAGGAGCCATGAAAACAAATATGGCTGCAAGTAGAAGCAGCGGCGCCCCGAGAGGACGGTGCAAATCGAGTTCAGGAACACGATGAAAGCCCATCTCATGAGCCCATCCTCTGCCGGTTGGTCCGCAGCTAGCCTCCTCGAGCTAACACAAAAGCATGGACGCCTCCATTCACCGAGCAAGCACAGCGCCCGGTGCTAATATAACAGCTGGAACGGCGGTGAAGCAGCGAGAACACGGAACGCAAAGATTCATTACGAGATAATGAAGACACGTCAGCGTGGAGGTGAGACAATAAGAGAGATAACGTAGGAGAGCTAGCGCGCGCTAATCTGCTATAATTAGCATGGTCTGACAGGCGTAGCCCGAGATAGCAGATCCAGGAGATCTTCAGCCAGACCTCGCACCGATCCATAACTGATCCAATCTGAAGCCTGAACAGCTGAACAGAAACCGCTGAGGGCGAGGGATGGTCCGCGTGAGCAGGTTTCTGATTGAGTGTAGGCGGAGCTTCACGTGGATCTTTACTCCATGCGGATATCCATTCATCAATAACGGACAGTATCCCCATCAGCGTTAGCCAATCATCTCACTGCTGTCTTTAAACGACTCTGCCAGCCTACACTCATCAGCTGATCAGTCTCAGCAGAGTCATCAGCCACCGCCGCCACCACCTTTCCCCTTATATTTACTTCATTCTCTTCACTTCTGATGCACAGTGTTCTCTATTGGCTGATCTAATTCCTGATCAATATGTGTTTAACAACTTTTAACTTGGGTTTTATAGAACATCCTAACATCGAATACGACCTCTAGGTCAGTATAAGTTGAATGCTGATACATTCATTTCATGCTATTCGATGCTAATATGCTACGTCATTCAGACAAATGTAACACATGACTTTATCATGATCAATGTCATTGATCAGGATGAGCTCTATTTCAACAAGAAGAAGCAAAATAAATAAAAATTCACCCGACTGAGAACTCTTCATATTTCTTTCTGATCTTATTTGCAGCAGGTTTGATCAATAAACTATAATAAATAGACAGCAGTTTGTAAAACAGGGAAATACTCTGAAATAATTTAATTCCATTTTCTCATATTATAATTTGACTCCTTTCAACTCTATACTCCCAAAATTTGGGATTTGGTAATCCATATAAATACAATCCCTCCGGATCAGATTAATTGGCATCGTGGACGTTACTTATGTAACGTGGGGGACTACTTTATTCCGCTGATCCCAGAGCAATCGGTACATTAGAATAAACTTTTCGTGCTACTTTGCTTTTAAGGTCATCGATCACACAGCGGGCTGCATGCGACGCCCTATAGCTCCACAGGAGAATATCGATGATCGATATCTGCTGAAAGAGTTTGCTGCGTGGATCTTTTGTCGGGACGCGTGTCCGTCACGTCTGCGCGTCATTCGACTCCAATCAGGCCTATCGAGCAGTTTACTGTATAGCACGCACTCGCGCTGGATCAATGCGACACCTCCGGGATGGCGCACGGTGCGCGTGTTTGTGCGCCATGCAGGCTCGTTCTTCACGCGTATACGGAATAATAGCCGCTCGTTAGGAGCGCGCCGGTTCCCGGTTCATTCATCCCGGACTGTCATTGGTTTGTGTCCGACCCGCGGGTAACGCATAAATCACGCGCAGAAGCGAGCGGCCGAGCAGCGGCGCGCTTCACGCCCCGCACGCCGCCGATTTATCAACCGAATTACTGCGAGTCCTGCGCGGCCGCAACACTTTACCGGGGAAATCACCGACTAACCCCTGAGCGAACCGATTTATTGAAAAGCTGCCCCCCCACACACGCACACGCACACGCACACACACGCACACTCCGTGTCACTCCACTCATCTCTCACCGACTTAATTAAAATCTATCCCGTTGGCTCGTTGGCATTTATTACAACCACTGGCCTAATGAAACAAAGAACACGACAAAAAAGCAGCGTTCATTACACCGCGCACGCGCGCGCACACACTCAGCGCCTCTGACTGGCATTTACACAAGTAGGCTTATTGAGATGTGTGTGCGCGTGCGTGTCTCAGCATCTAGAACACCAAAGATGAACAAACAACAATTTTGAAGAAAAGAACGAACCCTTATTGGTTCTATAAGAACATTTTCATTAAAGTAAACTTTATTATTTAGGCCCCATTCAGGCCTGGAAAGAATTAGCCGCAAACACGGGAAAGCATGAGCGTTGTTATGACGTCATTGTAGCATTTGACAGATGCTGTTTTGATTTTTCAAGATGTTTTCTGAACGTGCGCTAAAGCTCGTGCACGTGGGAACATGTGCGTGGAGGACAAGAGCCTCCAGCAGTCCACACAGAACACTAAAAGTAAAATACAAGTATCTGAAATACTAATTTTATTTATATTTAGACTCTAATGATTATTTCAGCCACGCCTTAAATGAGATTTTTGTGATCAGATGCTTCCGGTCTTGTTACCTGATTGATTTGAAACAATGTTGATCATTAAACTTCTAATTAACGACACTTAGATTGATTATTCGTGATCTAAGGGAGCCATGAATGGATGTTTTTGCTCTATAAATATTGATTAACTCCGACATGTCTGGAAAATGAAGCGACGCACCGGTTGGGATTGGATATTGTGTTCAGACACATCCGTCGCTGATCCCGGACGTCTTTTGGGCTTTCGGCCCAGAAGCCCGTCGGTTCGCCGGTGTCTGATATTAACTGCAGCTGAGGAAGGGGGGGTCGGAGAGGGGAGGGGAGGTGGTAATCGGTTCTTGAAATGATGTTGGTAATTAATTGCGCAAATTTGTTTCTATTAGAATAACACGTACTGAAGAAGTCATTAGCGTTAATTAATCCTGTCTGTAAATTGCGTCAGAGAAAAACAAGGCGGAGTGGAGGAGGACTTTCTCCTTCGATTCTTCACCTCAGGGTGCCCCCCCCCCCCTTCTGGAGGTTAGGAAGCTATTGGACTCTCTCCGACACTCCCTCCTCTTGAGATTTAGAAATGGGGGATGTGGAAGGTGCTAAATTAGCTGGCTGATCCGCGCTCATGGCCGCATACACATCCCCCCATTACTGCGCCCCCGCGCCGCTTAATATTCCGGGCATGGCGGGGCGCGTCTCGATAGCAGATTTATCAAATGGGAAAATGAATGTCTGATGATCAGTTAAATTGAAAATCAGCGCCCGGGTGACAGGCCGCGCTGACACCTCGGTAATTAGAAAGAAAAACGATGGCGTCCGAATGCATAATAGAGCAAAAACAATTTGCGCGCTCCCCTCGCGCGTAATGATCGCGCGTTCAAATTGAAAATTTCTCCCGGTTGAAATTGAATTCATAAAGTGTGATGCATGAGCTGCACGGACACAGCGGGAGGGCCTGCCCGAGCCAGGCTGGGTGTGATCGATGGGTCGTTTGGATTGGTGCCCCCCCCCCCCCCTCCCCTACTGACTCACCCTCATCCTCTGCTTTGCTCTGTGCAGCTAAAATGGGGATATCAAAACAATGCAATAGAACAACCTAAATCCTATCAAACATATAAGCTAAAACTCCTCTCCAATGAGACGTCGGGTCATGACGTCATATACATATTTTTTCCATTCAAGATGCAGACATGAGCCCATGCAGGCCGCAGTTTCCTGATCATAACCCCTTTAATAATCAGACAGGCCTAGATCAATAGGCTGCAGGAATATTCGGGCTATTTCAAAAGGTTCCGGCTGCTTTAAGGATCACATATTGCTCCTCTGATTACATTCCCAATGCTTTTGAACAGAAAAGATTGTTTTTTCCAGTTTATCTCTTAAATTATTTAGAAGAATGACCTTCATCTGTAAGAAAGGCGCACTTTAAAGGCCGCTATCGTTCTA
>NC_090913.1:11951365-11983924 GCF_040956055.1 Brachionichthys hirsutus
TGTGTGTGTGTGCGTGTGTGTGCGTGTGCGTGGGGGGTGTGAGAGAGAGGAAGACTGTCATGGCCGAAGTAGCTTTTATAAAGCTTCAAACTCACCTGACCGTTTTTATTTTATTTTAACTATGTGGCAAAATTTAGGCCTAAAATAAACCATAAAGTTATCCTTAATATTTAAAAGCAATAATAATAATAAATCCATATCTGGTCAATCTCCATGATCAGCAGCCAGAATATGTAATCAATATTAATGATCATATTTATTTTAGCAGGTTCGGGTTATTGATTAACTCTTCATATATTTGTTTGTTTTTTCCTTCTTTTTTAAAGCTACAAAACTTTTAAACATAATTCTGGTTCATCCATGTTTAATGTGCCCCGCACGGCTCTCACGCACGCTCACGTCGTGCTTAATAAAGGCGTACTTTTCGCGAACCGGGCCTACCTGAGAGTTTGAAGTGGCCGTCGGGCGACAGCAGCGCGTTGCTGCCCCCCACCGAGGCCGAGCAGGATCCGTTCAGTAATCCGTCTATAGAGAACGGGACGGCGGCCGCGGACTGCAGCGGGTTCCCGCCGGCGAGCTCGAACACGTGCTGGTGGTGATGGTGGTGGTGGTGATGCGGACCGAGCGAGTAAGGGAAGCCCGCCAGCCCGCCCAAGGAGCCTCCGTACTGGGCGTGAGGATGCTCGAGGACCCGGCTGTCCATGCTCGCCCAGGCTGCGGCGGGGCCGACGTCAAGATGCGGGAGGAGAGGAACATGCAGCCCCCCCCAAAAAAAAGAGTCCGCGAGGAAGAGGAGGGGATGAAGGGAACCGGCCGTCTCCCGCGGCCTGCACGGTGCGGGCTGAGACGAGGCGGCGGCGGGGACCGGACGAGGTGTTTCACGTTCAACCGTCTCTGTCTCCGCGCGAACCACCTCGTTAGGACTCCGTCTGCTCGCAGGACCAATAAGAAACGCTAATCGCCCTGTGACGTCAGAGACGCGCTTAATGGAGTAACGGAAGGCAGAGCTCTGGAAATAGAAAGAGAGCCCCCCCTCTCTCTCTCTCTCTCTCTCTCTCTCTCTCCCCCAAATCGATCCCTCATTACACCTGGCGCGCTCCTTCCGTTCAGCCCGGTCAACACGAGGAAGAGGCGGAACCGGCGCGAGGCGGCAAACACGTGATCGATACGGGACTCCGTTTCATCCTCGGAACGTTGTGTTTATTTCTTATTGAATAAAACAGATATTCTTCTAACTTTAAGAAGGAATCAATCCCTGCATCGCTTCGGCGTGCATGCCTCTCGCCCTGTCGCGCGCCCGCGCCCGCGCCCGCGCCCACGCGTCGCGTGTTTTACGGGGATGTATTCAGGGCCAGATTGATCCAATAAGAGCGCCTTTTATCACCCTCCCTTTTCCCGAGCTGTCACATCGCATTTTAAACTACAAGCCCCTCTCCATCACCCAAGCCCCCCCCCCCCCCCCCCCCCCCCCCCCCCCCCCCCCCCCCCGCATGCAGCTGAACAGCTGATGGTTCGTTGTAAATGAGCAGAGTGGGTTGGACATATGTTCAGGTACCATCGGTCTGCCTTTAGTTTTTAACCAGGAGGCTTTTAATCCGCAGGCAGAGGCGGCCCAAGCCTTTATGGGGCCCTGAGGAGGACTTGATGGGGCCCCCCCTCTGTCAGCGCTTTATTATCTGCACGAATTAAATCGAACATTGTTGTTGAAAAGGCTTAAATCACACCATGACATGTTTTTATTCAGTCTTGTGTTAATTTAAACTTTTTCCAATGCTTTTTTAGATCAATACATTTTGCAATATGAGCGATTATCAGCTTCATATAAAGTCAGGTAAACAATATCATCTCATCTATTTACACAATAAATACAATTATAAAGAAAACAACAATACTGCACTACATCAGTATAGATCAGAGATCAATCGAACCATCAGGATAAAACATCTTCACAACGACGCACAAAATGTACAGAAAATAATCAAACATAAATTAATTCATATTTTTAATAGTATTGGTTGTTTGTTTGACTTTTTAAATTAAAGGAGCAGCGACTTGAAGCGTGGAATATGGAATTAATTCTGTGTCTTTGAGAACATTTTCTTTTGGCTTTCTTCTTCTGTGAATTAGCCGCTAACTCCTCCTAGCTTCATTTTGACTCGCTCGGTTTTTCGTCGCATGCATAATAATTTATCAATGCGAAAACCAGATTAGCCAGTTAGCGTCTGAGTCCAAACCACACTAGCTTCTCTGCGACTGATTGCTGTGATGCTAAATGCTACGGCTTGTTTAACACAAAAATGTTGCGTCTATTTCTCTTTTCACCAGAAGAGGGCGCTCAGTGGGGAGTTAGTGGATCACCCAGGTTGCTTCAGCTCTTCCTGTCGCAGTCAGGGATTTTAGGTAACGTATAAAACTGTTGTGAAGACGATGCTAAATCCTCACGATGCTAATAAACCATTAGGGTGCAGCGTCCGGAGATAATGCAACCTGAACCAAAGTCGTTAACCCAGCAGCTGCAAACCGAACTAAGTAATCAATAACGCCACGAAGCTTTGAGTCGTTCCTTTTCCTAAAGACCAACGAAAGCATATTAGCAGAACGGCATGATGGAGATTCAAAAAACAAAAACAAAACATAGCTGCTATTAAAATGTCAAGTTTCTCAGTGGCGTTTGGACGCTTTCCTTGTGAAATGGCGTGAGAATAGATGCTGGAAGGGGAAAATGAAAGGTTCTGAAATCCTGGCACAAGCCAGGAGCAACTGGGGGGGTCCAGGGGGACATCTTTGGAGAAGCAATGGAGGGCGAGGAAGAGAGGAATATTATCCATATAAATTGTAAGCGGTGTTGCAGGGGCCAGATTTTCACCGGAGGCGGCGGCTGCTTCGTAATGTCTTGACAGACAAAGCCCCCCCGCCCCCCCCCCCCCCATGCTGCTGAATACCGAATGGTAATCAGAGCTGGTTGACTAAGAGCCTCGCCCTACCTCTTCCATTACTGTGAATTAATTCGACTTTATTTATCCAATTTCTGGAGCTGACAGGATGTTAATTTGCGCTGAGCTTTCTCTCTGCTGTTCTGCCGCTGACCCGGAGCCCCCGGGATTGGCGTGTTGTAATAACCCGAGTCTTTCGCCAGAGGCGGCGATAATTGTTACCTTATTAGCATGTAAATTGTTTAATTAATATTATTATGAAGAACCACATAATCCCTCCGTTACTTGACCCCGGGTCCGCGTGCGAGCCGGCGTTCTGCATTTCAGAGTCTGCTTTTTAAATGGACTCTTTAATGTCGGCTGGTTTTCAGACTGTTTAAATAAACCCCCCCCCCCCCCCCCCCCCCTTTAACTCCCCAGTCTTAGTGTAACTTTGAACGGCTTGAGAGGCCCTTTTCATGCCGCCGCCGCGCTCGCTATCGCCTTTTCATTTCTTTGCTGCTCTTTTTAAAGTGCATTTATTTTCCTGCTGCCGTTTTTTTGAACATCAAAGCCCGACGCCTTCCTGTCGTCCCCTCATAAAGGCCCTTCCTTGAACAGTCCAGCCCTCCCTCCGCTTTCCCCGCAGCCGAACGCAAGCGGCGCTGCATGAAAAGCAGCCCTTGACACGAGGCCCTAAGAGGCTGCTGCGTTTAGATTCCCGCTTCTTCTTCCCTCTTCCTCCTTCGCTCTGCACGAGTGACATCGCCAGACGCCGGCTTTAATTACTTTGATAATGAGATGGGCGAGTGGCTCTCGGGCCGGGCTTCGGCTCGCTTGCCTGCAGCCTTCCTCCCTTCTCGCCTCTCTCTTTGCAGGTGGCACGGCCGGTCCCAAAGGGGAGACAGACACAAGAGGACGGGCCCTCGCTGTTGTTGTCGTTCCTAGATTTGAGTTTCACGCCGGCCACGGAGGCGATTCAAAGTGAATCCTCGACTCGGTCGTGTGTTTGATCTCATGTCAGACAGCAAGCAGTCTTTGATTTGACCGATGTTCCTGTCGTGACTTTATAACACAAGGTACAAGCTAATATTCACCTGCCCCCCCCCCCCCCCTCCCTCCGTTGATAACCTTTGGGTTTAAGTTAGCTGCGTTTCAGGGGCTTCGCCTTCGTGTTATGACTTTAAACGTATATAAAAGCTTCAGAAGAGTCTGATTTTTTTTTTTTTTTTACCTTACACTTCTTAGGAGACCATAAACGAGTGAAGTTCTGCTGCCGAAACAATCTGAACCTGCAGCCTGGGCTTTGGTTCCTCTGCTTTTATTGTACATATAACATGAATTCATAGTTTACTGTTATTGGTTTTATTAATTATCAATAGAGTGACTTATTTGAAGCCATAAATATAGAATGCTGAACCATCAAAACAAAAGGTTACCCATTTAATTACACATTAATTAATCAACCTTCAGTTGTGTATTTCCATTCCATGGTACTTTATATTGGCTCAGTGTATATTTACTGTGCTTTGTTCTTTACAGATTGCATCAGAGTCAAAACTGCATGTTTTCAAATTAATGTTTTACAAGCATTTGATTAAAAATACTTCACATATATTTGAGCCTATTTGGTGCACTGATAGGCCGCCGCCACCACCGCTAAAGACATTTCCAAAAGAAAACACAGCATACCGTTCGTCCCAGATGAGATTTGGGAGCGCTTAAAGTTTAATTAGATGATTATGTTTATTTTTAAACTCATTTATGACTTAATTTCAGGTCTGCATGTGTCCAGAGACACGGTATCCAAGGCAACCAGCCTACTGTACTCCACCGGAGGCCTCCAGTGGGGATACACGTCCTCCACAGTCAAACATACGCCCTGTAGTTAACATTCAACACCGATCCTGAACAATCAGACAAAAAAAGAAGAAGAAGCTGCTTCTTTAAACACGGCTCCCCAAGAAACAATAAAATCTGACCTTATAGGTCACCACACAAAATAACAAGAATCCGTTATGAGCCACGAAACCCTCAATCCGCCTCCGGAGAGGAGGAATCAACTCATATTTAGTTTTTAATTAGCAAACCAAGGTGAAGCGGCAGAGTTAATTACTCTGTTACTGGTACAAGTTAAGTTTTAACTATCCGGAGTGAAGTCGGTCGTTATTTAAGAGCTTGTTCGATAATTAAGAGTCTAATCTAAATTAATTGTTGGGAGGCAGGTTTTCCAGCTGTAGGCTTTGTGCAGCCTAAAAGCAGGAGGAGATGCTTTTCCAATTACGACTAAAGGGATTGAATGTAGCTGAGTTTTGGTGGAGGAGGACCCCGTGCAGCGGAGGGGACAAACATTTCAGCCGCCCAATAATCCGTGTGATCGGGCTTCTCACAGGATGATCGGGGCAAAAGCAAATTGTGATTGATGTGAGCTAATTTGCTTTGTTCACATCTTCTATGGGAGATTAAACATGAGGCCTTTAAAGTCTATAAGCACATCTATATACTCGATATATTTAAAAATAATCATGATAGAATTAATAATCCAATAAAAGACAAACCTGCTCTGGAGCAATAATTCCTTTTTCAATTAAATGTGCTTAATACGGCAAAAAATGTTCAGTGATTGGGAGAGTCCGAAATGCCATTTGAATTGTTATCAGTGAGCCGGGTCTCCCTCTGCCTCCTGCCTCTGCCTCCTGCCTCTATCTCCTGCCTCCTCCCTCTGTCTCCTGCCTCTGTCTCCTGCCTCTGTCTCCTGCCTCCTCCCTCTGCCTCCTCCCTCCTCCCTCTGTCTCCTGCCTCCTCCCTCTGTCTCCTGCCTCCTCCCGTTTTTCTTTTTGCCTTGGCTGTCTTGGCTCAAGCCGCATGGAACTAGACCTAATTATCCAGCCTGGCCTGCAGGGAAATCCGCTATGCAAATGAGCATTTATAAAATAAAGTAATGATATCATTTGATAAATCGTGGTGCCAATTTTTTACTCATTGTATTTGCATATACATTTAAGCCACCCAGCCAATACTTTATTGATCATGTGGAACCTGTGTGTGTGTGTGTGTGTGTGTGTGTTTGTTTCGGGGGGGTCTTAAGACAAATGTTCCGATCTGATGGGTGCAGGGGAAGAATGGATCAGTCTATTGGGCAAGTGAAGCCCAACAAAACCATCTGGCAGGAGTGAAGCGGTGGAGAAAAACAACCCCCCCCCCCACCCACCCCCAAGACCTCAGTTTAAATCTGTGAATGAAAAAAGATCTTTTAATTAGAAAGCAAGTAGCAGCACATCTCATTTAAATCACTTGAATGAGCAGCTTAGTCAAAATGCACCGAAATAAAAGGGGAGTTGCTGCTTAAAACAAAGGTCACCTCACCTCACCTCACCTCATCTAACCTCACCTCACCTCACCTCATTTAACCTCACCTCACCTCACCTCACCTCATCTAACCTCACCTCACCTCACCTCACCTCATCTAACCTCACCTCACCTCACCTAACCTCATCTAACCTCACCTCACCTCACCTCACCTCACCTCATCTAACTTCACCTCACCTCACCTCATCTAACCTCACCTCATCTAACCTCACCTCACCTCACCTCATCTAACCTCACCTCACCTCACCTCACCTCATCTAACTTCACCTCACCTCACCTCATCTAACCTCACCTCACCTCACCTCACCTCACCTCATCTAACCTCACCTCACCTCATCTAACCTCACCTCACCTCACCTCACCTCACCTCACCTCATCTAACTTCACCTCACCTCACCTCACCTCATCTAACTTCACCTCATCTAACCTCACCTCACCTCATCTAACCTCACCTCACCTCACCTCATCTAACCTCACCTCACCTCACCTCACCTCATCTAACCTCACCTCACCTCACCTCACCTCATCTAACCTCACCTCACCTCACCTCACCTCACCTCATCTAACCTCACCTCACCTCATCTAACCTCACCTCACCTCACCTCACCTCATCTAACCTCACCTCACCTCACCTCATCTAACTTCACCTCGCCTCACCTCACCTCACCTCACCTCATCTAACCTCACCTCACCTCATCTAACCTCACCTCACCTCACCTCACCTCACCTCATCTAACTTCACCTCACCTCACCTCATCTAACCTCACCTCATCTAACCTCACCTCACCTCACCTCATCTCACCTCACCTCACCTCACCTCATCTAACTTCACCTCACCTCACCTCACCTCACCTCACCTCACCTCATCTAACCTCACCTCATCTCACCTCACCTCATCTAACCTCACCTCACCTCACCTCACCTCACCTCATCTCACCTCATCTCATCTAACCTCACCTCATCTCACCTCACCTCATCTCACCTCACAATTCAAGATTCAAGAGACTTTATTATCATTATGCGAACATAATAAAATCGTATGAAGGCCCACGGCTTAAGGCACACAGATTGTTGTGTCACCTCATCTAACCTCACCTCATCTCACCTCACCTCACCTCACCTCACCTCATCTAACTTCACCTCACCTCACCTCATGTAACCTCACCTCACCTCATCTAACCTCACCTCACCTCACCTCATCTAACCTCACCTCACCTCACCTCACCTCATCTCACCTCACCTCATCTCACCTCATCTCACCTCATCTCACCTCATCTCACCTCACCTCACCTCACCTTACCTCATCTCATCTAACCTCATCTCACCTCACCTCACCTTACCTCATCTCATCTAACCTCACCTCACCTCATCTCACCTCACCTCACCTCATCTCACCTCATCTCATCTAACCTCACCTCATCTCACCTCACCTCATCTCACCTCACAATTCAAGATTCAAGAGACTTTATTATCATTATGCGAACATAATAAAATCGTATGAAGGCCCACGGCTTAAGGCACACAGATTGTTGTGTCACCTCATCTCACCTCATCTCACCTCACCTCTGCATCACTGTGTGAAATGACAATAAAGTGCTATTCTATGGTATTCTATTCTCATCTCACTACATCTCATCTCATCATATCGGGGCTCCCACAGCTCAGCCCCGAGGTCAGAGCTGTAGGAGTTATAACACAGTCATTAACAGAGCGTCTGACACAACAATCTGGTTGCTACACACTAAAAGCACCTTTTTGTCGCGCCGTTGTCTTTATTTGTCTTCCTGTCCTTTTTATGCAAGTCGTGACAGCATGGCGTCGATGGCAGGCAGCCAGAACAGCCGACCAGTATCAGTAATTAATGCTCAACAATATCAGCAAAGTCATTCCAGATTAACCGCCGGTCCAAGCACAGCCTGACATATGTCTAATTGTTTACTTCTGCTGGTTTACATAAATACAAAATGTAACAGGGGGGCGGGGCTTGAAGAGAGTCTGTACACTGTAAGACAGAGCGCAAGAATTAGTAACAATTTGTGGCAGATAATTACTTATCAATTAAAGCTGTTATCCTGCGTAATTAGGCAACGTTCATTAAATTCAGCCAATTTAAACCTTAATCAAAGCTAGCGGGGCCTGACAGCAAAGCGAGGCTCAGTGGAGGAGCGCCCCCCAGTGGAGGAGAGTGGAACGGCACCGTCCCCTCAAGGTTCATTTGTATTTTATTGTGCTTTTAATTTTATATCACGCATAAAATGGACATGAAAGCACGGCGTGCATTATTCGCGTTATTATTGTTATCTGTCAGATAAAGGGGTTTGTTGTGTACACGAAACAATACAGAATATTAGAAACGTTGTCAGTCTGGCATTTGATTTGACAATGCCTATTGGGAATGTAATCAATCAGTACAAGTTGTAGTCGATGTGAGGTCTCGTCTCAAAATCAGAATTCTCAGCCAAACGTGATGATTATTGTCAGAGATGTTGTTTGACTGGCTGGAGGTTCGACCCTCTGTCACCCTCTGGCCTCAGCTCAGGTTTAAAGGCTTCACTTCCAAGAACCGCTGTGGGCAACAAAGCCCACGCTTCTCCAGAGAGCGGGGGGGTGGGGGGGCTGAGGAACGAGTTAATTAATATTGGCTCTTGTTGGTTCTAGTTAATGAATGAGTGAATTATGCACCTCTGGGACACCGCCTCCCCAATAGCCTTAAATTATACCCCACACCCCTGTTCCAACATTGTCCTCCAATTTCCCCACTCTGATCCCGCACTGATGGGGTCTGTGTCAGCAACCAGACCATGACACACACACGCACACACACGCACACGCACACACACACACACACACACACACACGCGCTGGGGCTACCCCTGCAGTCTCCATCTGTCTGTCTTTGTCCTGCTCTGGTTTATTCTACTTCTTTGTCTCCAGCACATTTATTGACGCCTTTTCTTTTTTTATTCAACGCTTCTGCTCGACCTCTCATCATCAGCTCAGGGTGGCAAATAACTTCCATCCCATTAACTCGTTTGAGAGGGGAGGCCAATCAAATCTCATCCACACACACACACACACACACACAATCACACGCAGTCCTGTTGGTCAGAGAGGTGAAAATAGATCCACATTATTTGCATTAAAAGCCTTGCACCGTGAAATTCATTTCTAATTACAAAGCAGGTTTTCCGTGTGCGTTATGCAGATCATGGCTGTGCAGAGTGAGCGGCTCTGATTGGTTATTTGGTGATACGCTAACACAGAATGCACAGTGACAGCCTGCAATTATCCCATTATTGTAACTGTCGAAGTTGAATCACTGCAGGCTGAGTGCAGGCTGCCTTAAAGAAGAGCAGGATTTATGCACGGGGCTCCGTGTCGTCGGTCTGAAGGTTGCATTTTCAGTTCTATTTGTCAAAAATGTAACACGTTGTTCAAACTTTTAGAAAAAGAAAATTATAAGAAAGTAAGTACAAGAAAATCCTGCCAAATTGTTACAAAAAAAATAATTTTAATCAACAGTCAAACTCTTCATTTTGAAGAAATCTATATTAAAGTTTAATTATAAAACATATATACGGGTCTCTCAGGTCGAATTTCACTCCTCTGCCAAGCCGCGTGGATCTCCAGCGTCCCCGTGTGGTAGAAGCGGTGCAGTGCAGACAAGCTCAGACTTCCTTTTCCATCTTTAACGATTGTCAATAAAATATTATAAATATAGCAGCTGGAATATTAAAACGTGTGTTTTCATGACCATTAGCCATATAAAATCTATTTTAGTTTGTTTAAACACATTTATATTTAGGAATCGTTGTTGTGCTAATTTATCTGCTTTGCTAACAAATTAGCATGGTACAAATTGAATCCCTCCCTAAACCGGAAGGAAGTAGATAATTCTCTTCACTTGACCTCAACTTGACCTACTTTTTTTATTTGACCTACTTACTTACATTCTGGAACACGTCATGACGCCGTGGCGTATTTGAATCTGATTGGTCAACAGCTGAACCATCTGAGCACGTGATCTGATTGCTAGCGCACCTGCTAGCCTATTAGCTGCTAATGTTTTTTTTTTTTTTTTTTTTTTTCAAACTTTATTAACTTAACTCACAGTACAAAACTTTATTAGCTGCTAATTGAGTCGCCACTCCTTTCCTCGTTAATTAGCCCGCGGCTCCCGGTTTGATTCCGGTGTGATGGCGGAATCTCGGAGAGTTCCGTTGACTTCTTTGTCCGGTGACGAATCCTCCGCCTTTGACAAACCGGCTGCGGCACGGACGGGACCGAGCGGACGCGTTCCGGACCGGGCCGCCGCCGCCGCCGCCGACACGGTCCGGCTGGAGTTGACTTTGTTCGAGCCCGACGAGCTGAGTTTTCCGGAGTTCAGCTACAGTCAGCTGCTGGACAACAAAGTGAGGCTTTTATTCGGTTCTATTCTAAAACAAGTGAAGATGTAAGATCTAAATTTGATAGGAAATCAGATTAAAAAATATTTTAAAAAAGTGATTTAGGCACAGAAACGTATTTCTTGTTAATTTACATCATAATTTGTTTTAGTTGAGTCATTTAAATGAAAAAAAGTTATTATTTGTGTGGAATTAATGTTTCCCCGCGATAACTCTTTTTAATGAAAGGGATACAAGAACAAAATGACTGACTTTAAATCGTGCAGTTGTTTATTTATTGTAAACTCTGTTTACTGTTTCACTTTTACCTGCCTGTCTTTTATTGTATTTTTTATTTTAGATCGGGCATTCTAAAGGTGATGTTCCACCTTCTTGGACGACTGAGGAGGAAAAGAAAGCGGATGAAACCGCTGCTCTCGCGTGGAGGTCTGAGGAGGACTATGTGAGGCCTTTATCCATGTGGTTGAGGTTAAAAACAAACTTTTAGGATTAGTTTGATAAATAGTTTCCAGATGTAGCTTTAATCTCGCATATAAATGTACAACAATTATAAAATAAAGCCTTTCCTAAAACTGTTTTTTTTAAAGTTATTATTAAAACATTAATTAATGCATTAATGGAGGTAAAGAAGCAGAATGGTGCTGAAACATTTTGTATCTTTTCAGGGCGGCAAAGCTAAGAAAAAGGACCGCATGCAGGACTTGATTGATATCGGATACGGTTATGATGAAGACGATTCTTTCATCGACAACTCTGAAGCTGTGAGACGGCGTTCAATCTCATTTGTCCTGAATATTTCCCTTTATTTGCACACGGTTTTTTATGCTAGTTGTTTTTTTAAAGACTCTCGTCTGCCTCTGCAGTACGATGAATTTGTTCCGGCATCCATCACAACCAAATTCGGCGGGTTCTATGTAAATTCGGGGGTGCTGCAGTTTCGCCAGGCTTCCGACACAGAAGACTTCCTGACAGGAAACGCTCCCGAGGCCTTCAAAGTAAGTCGTGAGTCTGATCAGGATGTTCGGGCGTGGCGTCCTCGGCGTGATTACATCTCTGAGACGTAACGCTCGGGAACATTTTAGAAACGGAAACTCCATCTGGGACAGGAAAACGCAAAGAAGAAACCGTGCAGAGAAGGCGGCGAGATGAACGGTCCGGATGCTACGAGGTGAGGTCACACGGGTGTCAGAAACTCCTTTGATTTATTTCTCCTGAGTCATTTTATTCCTTTTGTAGCGTTTTACCCGATGAGACGAGGAAGAGGACGAAGAGGAGGAGAGCTGCTGGCACTTTAAGCGTCACCAGCATGCTGAAGAAGTTTCAGAGGGAGAAGGAGAAGGAGCGCAGGAAGATGGAGGAGGCGGCGCCGATCGCGGCCCCACCCACGACCCCTCCGTGCCCCGCGGACGCCGCCGGCGGCGGAGGCTCCGGGTTGACCGACCCGCTCCTCAGTCTGATTGGCTCGGCCAATGACCAGGCTCTAATCCAGGCGGTCAGCGCGGTGGATCTGGATATTGATTTGGATTCTTTATTGGACGTCAGTGAAGCGACTCTGCTTCCTCAGGCCGCTGCAGACGTGCAGCTCTCCCAACCCGCCGCACGCCATCAGGCCCCGCCTCCAGACGCAGGCGGCGCCCCTCAGCCCAAGCCTCATTCGGAACAAACCAGCCCTCCGTCGCCTCCTGGCTGCGTCCCGCTGCCGGAGGGACTTCCTCCGGGACTGAAGCGCAGCATCGGGAGACTCCTGGTGGTGAGATCCGGAGTGTTCGGTGAGGAAGTGGGAGTGGGCGTCGACGGACGAGTGACGCTTCCGCTCCTCTTTCAGGCGGCGAGAACCCCCGAAGGGGAGTCGAAGCTCAAGTTCTTCACTCCAGACATCAACTCGATCCTGCTGGAGTGAGTCCTGCGGCCGCCGTCTGACCGCGTGGCGGTGTCCAACGCGTCTGACTCGTCTCCCGCCGTTCTCTGTCCAGCATCGAGTTGCAGTGTCGAGAGCATGGCGGCCAGCTGCGCTCCAAGGTGTACACGCACCTGTCGTCTTTCCTGCCCTGCAGCAGGGACACGCTCCTCAGGCGAGTGAAGAAACTGCTGGACACGCACACGGTGAGCGGCTTTCGGCTCGCCGTCGGCGGCTTGATCCGGTTTGACCTTGTTGACCTTCTGACGGCGAGAAGGAGGAACCCCCCGAGGCGGAGGACCCGCCTGACGCCGAGGATCCGCTGCACAGACTGAAGGACGCCATTGGCAGAGCCATGCCGGAGCAGGTCGCGCTCTTCCAGGAGCGTTGCCGCGTCTACGTACGGATCAAAGCTGCGAAGTGAGTCGCCGGACGTACGTCCCGGTTTCAACGTCCAAAGATGGCGGCGAGTTTGTCCCCGAGTCGACTGGAAATGTTGTTTTTATCATTTCAGAGCAGCCGAAGAGGAGAAGGAAGGGAAGGTGAACGCCAGCCAGGAGGACAATGTGGAGGAGAAGGGCGGGAAAAGAGGCGGTCCTAAGAAGCTGTTCAAGTGGAACGAGGAGATCAGGTGGAGAACGTTTCGTTGGTCGTCCTTCAGCTCGGGCAGAACCTCTGGTGGACGTCGTGACTTCGTCCCGCAGGCGGTGCTTGGGTCGGGTGTTGGTTCTGAAAACGCAGCGAAGCAGGAAGCGGGAAGGAAGCCCGGAGCCGGAGGAGTTCCTCAAGGCCTTGTTGGACAGCGAGGTCAAGCCTCTCTGGCCAAAGGGGTGGATGCAGTCCAGGTGAGGTTCCTCACAAGAACCCGAGGTTCTGGCGGCGCAGCTCTCTGACATGCGGGCCTTCCAGGGTTCTGATCAGGGAGAGCAGGAACATCTTGAACCTGTCGACGTTGTTTCCGTGAGTAGAGAGAAGCGTCTCGGCGAGCACGAAGCCAGACGGGCGTTCCGAGAGGTCCGGTTTCTGACCGCCTGCCGTCCCGCTCAGGGCGAAGCGGTCCCGGCCTGACAGGAAGCGGCCGTCAGACGGCTGCCGAGCTGCACCGATGAACGCCGCCGCCGTCCGGGCCGGGGGCTCGGACGTCGCCGCCTCCACGCCGCTCGGTGCCGTGATGGAGGAGGCGGCTTCTCTGAGCGAGGCGGAGCTTAAACCCGGGAACGGGTTTTCGGTGAAGCCCTGCTCCTCCCCGCCCGGCGAGTCGGAGGAGCTTCTCCACGCCGCCACGCCGGCTCCGACTCCTTCCCTCCTGGATCTCCTCGCGGATCACGCGCTGTCTCGGGAGCAGCCGCTCTCCTTCTCACAGGAGCTCCTGGAGGCGGCCATCACGAATTACAAGCGTTCGATGCAGCGCTGGAGCATCATGACCGCCGTCGGCAGTCCTCCCCTTCCGCCGCCGCCGCCGCAGTCCAGCCCGGTCGGGTTCCCGGTGGGCGCCGTGTGTCCGGGGGCGTTGCAGATGATGCTCCATGACGCTGACGCTCACGCAGTGAGTCGGTTTATAACATGCAGATCAGAAAACTGCATTTCCCATAATGCCTCAAATCCCTTGGCATTTGAGCTAACGCCATCTGAAGCTCAGAAAGAAGCTAGCCGTCGAATATTAAAATATTTCATTTGTGAAACTACAACTGCAGCCATTTTCGTTTTATAGAACAATAGTTTAATTCTGCAGAATGTTTTGTTTTCCTTCTCAGGTAACCTTGGAGACGGACTGATGCACGATGGATCTGGAGTGGATGAGGAATCGGCAGTGAAATAAATCGGCAAATATTTATGATTTTTTTCTGGTCTGTCCAGACAATCCTTGAAATGAAACTTAACCTTTGGAGTTTGGAAGACTTTGTTAGAAATGTAAAGAATTTACTTTGAATTAATAAAGAGTTTATGTGCAGCGCAGCCTTTCCTGTCTGGCTCTCAATGAGGTTTAGCCGCGGAGGCTATTCTCGGCCTCCTCCATCCTCCTCAACACGCTGCAGTCAGTTCAGCATTACGATGCGCCGTCATCGTTGGTTCATGTACGAAGAAGCAGGCGAGGGGCGAAGCGTTAAGAGACTGATGTGGATCCAGTCCGTTTGGGTCGAGGGGACCGGTTCGTTCAGCAGAACCGCGTTGGGATCGTCGTTTTCACAGCCAGACGATCTGAAGGGGGATGAAGGCCAATAAAAAATGCCGGTTCCGGCTGTTCGCGGCGCCTGAGAGAGGAAGAGGATTTCAGATCGTCTCTGGACGCGACATTCATTCGACCCCTCGCACCCGAGCCTACCGCTGCCTGCCAGGATCTCCACCTCCACTGTGAAGTTCCTCTGCTCCAGGGGGCCCGTCGCCAGGATCGTATATTTCCCAGCATGCTCTCTTCCTGGGCGAGCGGGCAGCACGACCACCTGTCCGTCTCTCAGCCAGGTGACCAGCGGCTGGGGGTTTCCTCTCACCTCGCAGCCGAGGCGCTCCCCTTCCCTCACCTGCAGTTTGGTTGGGCAGGTGAGCTGCGGCCCGACTGGGAGGAGAGGAGTCGGCCAATCGGAAAGGGTTAATGACGGGTGAGAGGGGGGGGGAATGCAGGTGAGTTTGTTTCACTCACAGAGCACTGAGGCGGTGTATTCCTCTGACCTCACCGCCGGGGGGGGCTGCGGCCCCTCGGCTCCCAGGTCCAGCCGGGCTTCACACCAGTACCGGACCCCGTCGTCCTCCCTACTGGGGCTGATGGTTATGCTGAACGTCTCCGTCACCGGTTCCTTCTCTGTGCTGTCGGACCGCAGGCGGCCCAGTGGCGCGTGACCTCTGTAGAAGGTCACCGCGAGGTTCCCGACCGGCGCCACATCCCGGACCGAGCACCGCAGCGTGTACCGGCGGCCCTCCAGCAGAGCCCCGCTGTGATTGGACAGGCTGATGGACACGGCTTCCGGAGGTTCTGTGGAGGCGGATCCACAGTGAAAAAGGCGCCGAGCTATTTCCAGACCGTAAAGAAGGCGGCGTGGAACTCACTGTAAACCAGCAGCGGGAGGCCGATGTCGCACTGCCCCCCCTGCTCGGACAGGGCGTAGCACATGGCTTTGATGCTCCACTCGGTCATCCTGTCCACGCTCCAAACCAGGTAGCGGTCCATGGTGGGTTCAGGGGTCGCCTGGGGTTCCACAAATCACAGATGGATCAGGGCGTTTGGGTTTGCGGGCTGCACCCGCACCGTGTGATCCCAAAAGGAGCCTAAACTTTATTTATTCTGATTTACTTCTGGGACCGGGTCGCCTGAACTCGGGAACATTTCAGAACTGGGGGCCTTTTGTCCCCGAGGAGGGGGCTAAGCTTCTTCGGGAGCCAGGATTTGCATCCTGGCCTAGATCCACCTGAGCTGATAGATGTGCTGATGGGTGTTCCTACCAGTGAGACTTCCCATCCCAGCAGAGAGAACCCGGCCCGCTGGACCGAGCAGTTCGCTGAGAGCGGATCTCCAAACCTGCACCAGAGAATTCCTCCACATGTATCAGCAGCACAGCGGGGAGATTTATCCGGCATTGGATTCTGTTTCTGGGCGTACCTGACCACCAGAGAGGAGGGTGACATCATCAGGGGGCAGCTGGCCATCTCCAGTGACTCCCCGGGGGGGGCGGGTGTCTGTGCTGGGCAACGGGGAGAAGGCGAAGGCGGAGATGGGAGCGTTGTTGTTGGGGGAGGAGGAGGAGGAGGTGAGGGGCTGGAAGCAGGGGATGAGGTAGCTGGGGTGGAGGAGGAAGAGGAGGAGGAGGAGGGACAATCAGCTGATCAGCCCGGAGGAGGAGCGATGCATCCGAACTCACAACCAACGCAAAGGTCAATTCAATTTTGCCGGTTAGTAAAAAAACCCAACAACCTTCTGCTGCTTTTAGCTGATCTATTGTTCACCATTGTTTGGTGGCGCGCTGAATACACCCCGTGTGTTCCTCTGAGGAAGGAAGGACACCCTGCCCAAGCGAAAAGGAGGCGCTCCTCCTCTCTGTGGCCATTGTTCCCCCGAGGAGGCGGTTCTCCTGCCTGGCTCTATATCTATCACATACATACATTTACGAGGCACTTGTTTCAGGTAGGACACACACACACACACGTGTGCCACTGATGGAATGCCCTTATAGTAACACACACACACACACACACAGTGAGAGATTCATCCGTTTGACTTCTTTCTGCGGTTCTAATGTGTAAAATGTTAAATATATTCACACCCCTTGACGAGGCCTCTCGTTCCTCAGGCGAACTGACCGCTGTGTTATCGTCTGTTTGTCTCATCACCTGCCGGCCGGAGTCATTCAGCCGCCGCGTCACTCACCTGAGCCCAGCAGGCTGGTCAGCAGCAGAAGTGTGATTGGCCGCTCGGCTGCAAACATCCTCCTTCAGGTTGATGCGGCGTCCCTCTCCCAACACAAGTGAGTGGCTGGGCGATGCTGGCGGCGACGCGGCCCGGGACTTCTGAGAAAGCACTGGGTACATGTCGGGGCTTTATGGGCGTGTGTGTGTGTGTGTGTGTGTGTAGCCGATGACCAGGCGATTCCTTGGCTTCTGAAACCCACCGTGGGCGTTCTCTGTTGGTACATCAAGAGAGGAAGGAAGGGAGGGTCAAGAATAACGCAGCGTAGTGCTGCTGCACAGAGGGCAAGAGTGAGTGTGAGCGAACAGAAGAGTCGATGAAGGTGTGTTATCTTTACTGAAAAAGGGAGGAGTAAAACTCAGGCGTCCAGTTAGAGCGTCTGGTTAAACTGGTAAATCGCTCTTTTGTATTAATGTGAATAACAAAAGATAAGGGATCATTTTTTCACGAGAAGCCAAAATTGTTTTCTTTATTTTCAAAACCGAAAAACAACATTAAGAAAAGACAATTCTCATTCATTCCTTTACATAATTGTTCCATGAATACAGCGACATCAAAATAAAGACGTCTGATTGGGCTGCATAAATAAATATTCATTTTCCGCTCCCGTTAATTTAAACATTTCATTCATTTAATTATATATTATAAATATACATATTTCATTAGTGCAGGGTGACTTAATAGCCGAATGAATTGCACACCGTCCGCCTTCTTCAAACAGTAATGTCTAAAGTGACCAGTAGGGGTCGCCCAAACGCAAACCTCCTTATCTTCCTGATTTATTAAATTATTTCTTCCTGGATTATAAATCCTTAAATATTTTTCAGCAGCACCTGAAACTATGACATCATCAATGTATAACTTGACATGGCCTGAACACGTGACGGATGTATTGTTAATTAATGCCGATGTACACGATGAGTCAAATAAATCACACATCGTTACAGGTGCTTCTTTTATTTATTTTGGACAGTAATCTATTACATTAGTGTCTGATTACATGAGTGTAGTGCTGTAAAAATCCAAAAAGTGATGACGTGTTTTATCTCTTTGTCGACAGAAGAAGCCCGTTGATCAGCGAGGAGACATGCGGACTCCAGAGCTCCTCCTCCGTTTCTTCTCCGTCTTCGGTCCATCCTAATTTTCCGCGTCTGTCTGCAGCGGGGACAGCAGCCGCACCGTCCACCTCCTCCTCTGCTGTGGCACCTCCTGCTGCTCCTGACCCCGCAGCAAATGAGTATGGATCTCAAGTCAGCTGGACCTGAAGGAGTCATTTTTATCTGTCGAATTAAGAAGATATCATCAATCTCATTTATACGATGTTTTTTTATTATTATTATTATTAAAATGTGCTTTAAATTGTTTTCTAAAAACATTAAAGCTATCAATAATAGAGTGTAGCCTGTATTTTTTCACTACATGGTGAACATTAGAGAAGAATTGTGCGCAGATTGAAAACTCTTTGTTGTTTAACATTTTTGCTGTAACACTTTATTGGGTAATTGCACACATTATGGTTATGACGTCATTATTATTTTTTAATACAGCATTTCTATCAGGAGTAAAAAAGTTTTTCATCCTCGGCGTGGACGGCTGTCACGTGAACGCCTTCATACCGGAAGCTTCTGGAGAAAGAAAACAGTCACGTGACAGGATCTCTGAAAAATATACAAGGTGCGGACGGGGACGCAATGGCGTCTCTCTCGCCTGTTTGACAGGCTTAGTGTGTTCATGCAGAGTGTCTTCATAATTACATTTTATACCCTTTTTAACAGCGCGCCGCACTCTCTCGCCCTTTGAACCGTGTCCACGGCCGGATGCCGGAAGTTCGTCTTCGCAGTGACGTATCTGTCCGATCCCTGCGTAATGTTTTGTTCCTGGATTTACGACAAGGAAGCAAGTTTTCCCAGCTACAAGCTAGCTTTTAGTCAACGCTATGGACGCACTAAACGATCTGAACGCATGAGATAAATTCTCATGATTTGACAGTGACACGTGTGATTAACAATCGATACGTCTGATTCAAAGATTATCGTCGCTGTAACTCATCGTATCCTGTTAAGTGTGCCATCTGGCAAGACTGTCGCTAGCTAACGTTAGCATTTAGTCGCCGCTAGCAAGTCGGATAAGACTGTCGCTAGCTAACGTTAGCATTTAGTCGTCGCTAGCTAACGTTAGCATTTAGTCGTCGCTAGCTGACGTTAGCATTTACTCGCCGCTAGCTAGTCGGATACCGCCGAGCGATGGCTGCGGAGCATCGAGCTTGTGTCGGGGCTGGATATTTGCTGCTTCTGCTTCTAGCTGGAAGTCAAGCGCGGATACACAAGCTCACACTCAAAGTAAGGCGACCAGCTCGGCGTGGAATTGCGATAGCTAAAATCCTCCAGACGACATTTTAAGCTAGCTAGTATGATGATGATTAGCTTTGATAGACGACCCAGACGCGTCGTCGCGTTGTCGGGACATTTATGAAGCCTTCGATCATGAAGGGACTGGGCCGACGACGCTAGCAGCAGCAGCTGTTTGTTCCCTGTTTGTCTTCCAGAATGAGACGCGGCTAGCTGTCGACCTCAGCAGCTTCGGGTTCTTCGCTAACGGGACGCTGGACGTCAACCTGCGGTCTCTGCTCTTCTCCGGCCGGCCGAAGAATTCCAGCTCGCCCCGCGTAGGAACAGCCTGTTTACACTCTTATGCTCTGCTTGAGATGGGACTGAGGATCCGCGTCACGTTAATAACTTAATAATTAAATAGTAATGAAGCTGGTCCATACTGTGATGATGTTTTTGTTTTGTTCAGAGTATAGCTTATAAAAGCATCCATCGGATGTTGATGTCGTGAATTTCCTAATTTAGCTGTTTTCTTTTTCTTTTTCCATAAGCAACAGAACCGAAAGGTCTGACTTTCTGGTTCTAAGTTGGAGACTTGAGATAACCTCGTAGTACACAGTACATGTTTATGTTCAGCGAGTACTCAGTAGTCAGTGTTATTTATTGG
The DNA here is from genome assembly GCF_040956055.1 of Brachionichthys hirsutus. Lineage (NCBI taxonomy): Eukaryota > Metazoa > Chordata > Actinopteri > Lophiiformes > Brachionichthyidae > Brachionichthys > Brachionichthys hirsutus. Next base: position 11,971,340 of record NC_090913.1, read on the forward strand.
GCTGATTCTTTTCGGCTCACAGAATGTCCGCCAAACATCTGTTGCTTCCTTTGGAGGAATCGTAATTAGCTTTGAACTCGATGACTGACGCCGTTTCTCACTCTTTAGGTTGGTTTCAGCTTTTCCAGGTCACGTGTCAATGGAATCTTGTCCTACACAGTGAGTGCACCAAATCATCAATATGGGGGGGGGGGGGGGGTTATCGGTGAGACGTGCAGAGCTCTTATCAAACGTGTTTGCGGTTCTTGTTTGCGTCCAGGCAGAAGACAGCGAGTTGTGTCCTCTCGCCCCCACGCAGCTGGCGTCCAAGGACCCCGTCGTTCTTTTCCTCATCGATATCAACTCGCTCAGGTTTGCTCGCGTGGAAATGTGTGTCGCCGCGTCCCGAAAGCCCGGCGAGAAGGTTGACTGCAGGCTGTTGTGTTTGCGTAGCGTCAACGTGAAAGCTCTGGGCAAGCAAGACAACGTCCTGATCGCCAAGCAAAAAGCGGAACCGCCCAAAGGTCAGCAACGCTCTTACGATCCGCCGCGTGTCTTGGACCGTGACGGGCACATCGGTGTCTTCTCTGCCTCTTCCCTGCAGGTCAGCGGAAGGCGAGAGACGCTCCCGTAAGTGAAGACGAGCACCGACCGGCAGACGGCGAGGACAAAAGTCACGAAAAGTCAGGTAATGACTTGCCCAAAGATAGCAAGGATGGCGTGGCCGACGACCAAAAGGAAGCGAAAGGGACCGACGCGAAGGCGCCGCCTGTTGGAGGAGCGAAGCGCGGGATGGCGGATGAATTCCAGGTCAGGGTGCGTCGCTCCGTCTGCGTCGGTTTGAGAAATCAGCTTCTGATCCGCGTCTGCTTCCAGCTGGGGGCCGGCAGCCAGCGGACGTTAGCTCTGGACGAAGCTAACAACTCGTACAACTTCAGCGTGAGTACGCGGCTCGTAGCCCCGCCCCGCCCCGCCCCGCGGCGTTCTGGTGACGCTTCCCCTCTGCCCCTCTGGCACAGTTCCGCCTGGTGGTCGGCCCGGAGGCGGAGGGTCTGTACACGCTCAAGTTCCACTACTGCCCCAACAAGTCGACGGGGAAACGGCCTCCCTACTCCTTCACCGTGAGTCGCGGCCGCCGCACCCGCGTCCTCGGGCGCGAGCGCGAGCGCTGGCTAACCGGAAGCTAACGCCTCCGCAGGTGGACGTGACGGAGATGAACCCGGGCAGCTACCTGTCCGCAGCAGAGATCCCTCTGTCTCGCCTTTACATCGGGATGGCGGGGGTCTTCTTCACCGCCGCCATGGTCTGGGTGTACATCCTCATGAAGCACAGGTAGACGCGCTCGCGGCGGTGAAAGGTCGCCTTTTAGAAAGGGAACGCCGCCGTAGCCATGTTTGAGCGAAATGCTCGCCCGCTCTCGATGATTGGTGAGGATCCCCGTCGCCGTTCCTTCTGACAGACGCGTTAGGGCAGCGTGGCGTTAGCGCTGAGGAGCTAACTGGCTAACTGTCTCCTATGCATGCTTGTTCTGCGACATGTCCAAATGAAGTTTCCTGTCCCGCCCCTGTTGGGCGGAGCCGCACCGTTTGGTGCCCGGCGTGCTAGCAGGGCGGCGCGCTAGCAGAGCTGCGCGCTAACAGCGCTGTCCGCCTCCTGTTTGCAGGTACAGCGTGTTTAAGATCCACTGGCTCATGGCGGCGCTGGCCTTCACCAAGTCCACCTCTTTGGTGTTCCACAGCGTGAGTGAGACCGGAGCGACCTTCACCTCGCCGGCCGCCGCGTTGCTTCGTACTCAGAGCTGCGTCTCTTTCAGATCAACTATCACTTCATCAACATCGAGGGGCACCCGATCGAAGGCTGGGCCGTCATGTACTACATCACGCACCTGTAAGCCGCGCATTCCCGACTCATTCCAGACACGGGTGTTTTGCTTTTCTTTATTTTTTCGCTGGTTGTCTTTTGGCGCCTTCCAGGCTCAAGGGGGCGCTCCTCTTCATCACGCTGGCGCTGATCGGCACCGGCTGGGCTTTCGTCAAATACATCCTCTCTGACAAGGAGAAGAAGATCTTCATGATCGTCATTCCGCTGCAGGTGCGTGGCTGAGGAGGCGGCGCTTGTTTTCCGTGGACTTCCTTTTCGGTGAGCCGCCCTCTCGCCGTCTTCCAGGTCCTCGCCAACGTCGCCTACATCATCATCGAATCGACAGAGGAAGGCTACAGGGAGTACAACCAGTGGAAGCAGGTCCTCTTCCTGGTGGACCTCATCTGCTGCGGCGCCGTCCTCTTCCCCGTTGTCTGGTCAGTGGCGCCGGGCTCTGAGTCGGCGTGCCGGAATAACGGCCTCCATTACTCGTCACGTTTCCTCGAGTAAGGTGAGACATGTCTCACGCTGTGTTTCCAGGTCCATCCGGCACCTGCAGGAGGCTTCCACCACCGATGGCAAAGGTAGGGCTCGCCGCCATTTTACAGACGCGGCGTCTGAGTCGGCCCAATAAATCTGATCTTTCTCCGCTTTCAGCTGCCATGAATCTGGAGAAGCTCAAGCTCTTCAGGCATTATTACGTGATGGTGAGGAGAGTCCGGCTCGTCCGATCCATCGCTGGATCGCTAGTTTAACTGACGTGAACGTTGAGGGTCTGAGGGGGAGGAGTCGCCCCCCCCCTCCGTCGGCCGTGAGCTCTTGCTGAAGTTGTGCTTTCCTCCTCCTAAAGATCGTGTGCTACATCTACTTCACGAGGATCATAGCGATCCTGCTGGAGGTCACGATGCCGTTCCAGTGGCAGTGGTGCTACCAGGTAGGCCCGGGTCCGTCCCAGCCGGAGCGCAGCTCGCCGCTTCTCACGCGCCGCGCCGCGCCGCTCTCGTGTGTCCTCAGTTCCTGGTGGAGGTGTCCACGCTGGTCTTCTTTGTGCTGACGGGCTACAAGTTCCGACCGGCGTCCAATAACCCCTACCTGCAGCTCCCCCAGGACGAGGAGGAGATGGACGAAGTGTAAGCGGGACACTCTGACCTGTCCAACCTCTGAGCTCCTCTGTTTCTGGCCGTGTGTGCGTGTGTGAGTGTGTGAGAGACGTTCTAAAGGAAGCGCTTTGTTTCTACAGGGTGACCGAGTCGGGCGCTCTGGAGGGAATCTCCCAAGTCAAGAAAACCTGCAATGGACGCGATCGCCAGAAGGAGTCCACCTTGTGAACTGCAGCGTCCTTTGGGGGGGGCGAAGGGACATTTTAAACACCCCCCAGGCCAGCTGATGGGAGGGGGGGTTCACACGGACCAAGGCTCCCCCCCCCCCCCTGGAGAGGTTTTTGCGGCGGTCTTTAGCCGCCGGCTATGCAAAAAGAAAAAATAAGAAAAAAAAGGTTTTGTTGGACGGAAACGGAAACGGAAACGAGCTCCTGCATCACGGAAGGACGGAGATGAAAGAGCTCCTTCTCTCTCTTCCCAAAGATAACGACCATTTTAGACAAAGACCTGCTTTCTGTTGCGTTAATAGCGGTTATTTAAAGCAGTACTTCTGCTCTTAGCTGTACCTGGTGGTGTGTGTGTGTGCGTGCGTGCGTGCGCGTGTGTGTGTGTGTGTGTGTGTGTGTGTGTGTGTGTGTGTGTGTGTGTGTGTGTGTGTGTGTGGCCCTTACTCAGGTAAAAGGCTAAAGAGCGTATATTTAAAGTGCAGTCGGCTTCTTCTTCCCACCGTTCAGGGATCATGTCGGTTTGTTCTATACTTCTTCTGAGCTTGACTTGTGTATTAATACACGCTTGAGTTTATTTCAATACATTTGCTTCCTTTGCTCATAATTTTATTCATTATTAATGACTTATTGGTGAAGGATCTGAGATGTGTAAATTATTCAGGAAATGCTGCCGGGGGGGGGGCGGTGACGAGCGCGGCTTCGGTTTCAGCGAGATTGTTCGAGTCCCTTTCGATGAACTGTTGGAAAGAAGAAAGGCGAGGAACCGAGGAGGAACTCTTGAGAACCGCCGACACTGTTGGACTGTCCGGGTGTCGCCGTTGTGTCCCTCGGCAGGTGGGGGGCGGTGGGGGGGCCGTGAACCTTTTCAGCGGACGAGGTTTTCTCCTTTAAAATGTTTGCTTTTTGTGTGAAACGTAACAATAAAGCTGGTGTTCTGGAAAAGGTCTTCAGCGTCCCGTCGACCTTTAACCCGCTGTCTTGTATGCTAGCATAATGCTAAGCTGCGCGCTCAGTACCAAAACACCGAATCTGACGTATCCCATCGTGCAACTCTGCAGCATCCTTTTCTGATGACCCAAGTTTTACATTTATTTCATTGCTCTTTGGAAACGTGTACTGGTACTTTCCTCCGTTTCCATGGTTACAAGTTTAACTTCCTGACTCAAGAACTTAGACTTGGACTTTTTTTAAACTTTAATTAAATTTTGAGAATTTTTTACGGTTTTGAATCGTCGCCCAGTTTGAATTCCCTGGAGGAGTCACGTGACTCCCCCTGCAGGTGAGAGCCCCCCCCCCCCCCATCCCTCCCAGTCATCGATACAAACACTCGATTGATCATGTCGGAGTTCTTCATCATTTGGAGGGTTTGGGCCGGACTCTTAACCCCTGCAGCGCCGGGCCGCGCGCGCGCGCGCGCGCGTCACGTGTTGCGTCCGCGCAGCCCCGCCCTCCCGCGAGGCACCGCAGTCCGCAGTCCATTCGGCGGAGTCGGCTGAGTGCGGCAGTCTCCATCCTCCTCCTCCTCCTCCTCCTCCTCCTCCTCCTCCGCCCTGCGTTCCTCTGGCGCGTGGAAGGGACGCGCACCCACGGAGCCGTGACCATGTGAGTCGCATCTCTTATTTTATTGCTTTTATGAGCGTCACACCAGCTGATTAGTCGCAGGTGCCTCAAAATGTTTATCCGTGTATTTGAATGACTTTTCTGCGGCGTCACGCGCGTGCACGCCACATTTTTTTGCACTCACTGCCGGTCCCGCGTGCACGAGAACCCGACCTTCACACATTAACGGCAGGTCGAGTGTTTTGCTTTTGTGGCTCTTCATCAGCTGTTTTTGATGAAGGTCGTGATGAGCCGCTCCGCTGTGACCTCTAAACGCCCCCCCCCCCCCACTGACCCCCACCGGGCCCTCTCTCTCTCTCTCTCCCTCCCTCCCTCCCTGCAGGCTTTTCCTCCCAGTCTGGGCCGTGCTGGTTCTGCTGCTCTCTGCTGAAGGGAGCGTTGGGTAAGTTTAATCAACCCGATGTCGATTAAAGGAAGGCGTTCGGAGATAAAAGCCGGGTTGTCGGTTAGATTCTGGAGCTTTACCGAGGGGGGGGGGGGGGGGTCATCCTTCCTCCTCCATGACGCACCGCTGATCCGGTCTGGTTTCATGGATCCTGAGGGGGTCGGAGGTCAGGGGTGGAATGCTTTGTGTCGATCTGTTGTATTCTAAAGCGTGACTCTGATTGTAAACAGGAAGCGGAACTATTAAAGGTGTGTTTCACCCACTCATCGAAGAGTTCTGCTTCCTGCCGACCTGCCGACCTTTGCTGGGGAGTTTTTCTGATCGGATTTGCACCTTCTCCGCGACAGGCCGAGCACCAACGGCAGCTTCTGCACAGAGTCAAAGGAATGTCTGGAATACCAGCTGGTCTGCAAGACGGACGAATACGAGGTGAGCCCCGCCCCCCGCCCCCGCCCCGCCCCGCCCCGCCCCGCCCCGCCATCGCGGCGACCTCTGACCTGTCGCTCACACGCTTCGCTCCGTGCGCGTTCAGGTGCGCCGCTACAGCGCCACCCGCTGGGTGTCGACGGACGCCGAGGCCTACTTCATGGGCGTCGGTGCCGCCATGGCCTTCAGGAGGCTTTTCCAGTACATCACCGGAGCCAACGAGAGAGGTGAGACCCGCAGCGCCCGCGCGTGTGCGTCTCTCACACACTGTGCGTGTGCGCGTGCGTGTTTGTGTGCGTGCGCATGCAGGTGTCCAGATGGAGATGACCGCACCTGTCCTGGTCAAGATCCCAGAGGAGACCAGGATGTGGGAGCCGGCCGTCTACTCGCTCAACTTCCTGCTGCCTGCAGCTTATCAGGAGAAGCCGCCCCCGCCCACAAACGACAAGGTGAGTGTGTGCGTGTGTGCGTGCGTGTGTGAGGGGGGAGGCAGCTTTTCTCAGAGTCAGCAGGTGAAACGCCCCCCCCCCCCCCCCCCCCCCCCGGTATCCGTAACGTGATCTGAGAGCAGATTCTGGCTGACTCGGCAGACATCTTGTTGGGGTCGCGCTCCGCCGTCGACCTTTAGATCTCCTCCCGTCCTGTTTGTCTCCGCCCAGCTGTACTTCACCGAGCTGCCGGACATGGACGTGTACGTGAGGGGCTACGGGGGCTGGATGCTGTCGGTCACCTCCAGGCTTCACGCTCACCTGCTCACCAGAGAGCTGGAGCGGCTTCGGGCCGCCTACAACCGCAGCTTCCACTACGGCGTGGGCTACGACAGGTAGCCCCCCCCCACGTCATAGACCGCCTCCACCCGTTTAACAATTCCAATCGTGTGTGTCTGTGTGTGTGCGTGTGTGTGTGTGCGCGCGCGCAGCCCTTTGAAGCTGCTCAACAGGCACAATGAGGTGTGGTACATCGCCGAGGGTCCCGCCGTGTGCACGGATCCGCGGGAGCCGACCCCCGCCCACCCCCCAGGCCGACGCTGACCGACGCCCCCACAGACCTGGCGTCCGGTCCACTCCCACGCACACTCGCTGACGCCCCCTCCAACGCAACATGGCCCCCCGACGCGCCTGCGCGCGCCCCGTCCGGCGCTCCGCCGAGTACTTCATCCAACGCGTCCACCGACGCCGCGTTCGGCCACGCCCCCGCCTCCACTCAGATCCTGCCGGACGCGACGTCCAACTCCACCGATCCCGTGTACGCGAGCCCCTCCCTGGAGACGCGCTCCGACGCCCCCCCGGGGAACGTCACGGCCCGGAGCGCCGCGGAGACGCGCGCCGACAGGAACCCGGAGGACGAGCCCCGAGACGCGCGTTAACGTCAGTCGAACGGAACCGGAGCAGGGACGGGTGAAGGATGAAGACGCAGCGCTCCTCCTCCTCATCGCTCTAGTCCTGTGTGACGTCACCTGCTTAACGCGTCCTGCCACACCTTTGACCTGCAGCTTCTTCGAACGCGCGCGCGTCCTTTTGAGGTCATCACAGCAGCTTTAGAATTAAGATCCGGCTCTCACGCCCGTCCCGTGGCGGGGGGGGCGACGTGTCCCGCGGGGAGCAGCTTATTAGACCCCCCCTCCCGCTTCTCCTCCTCCTCTCTGTCTCTCTATCAGGATCTTTGGCGCAGCCGTAAATATAACAACACGCAGCTCATTATTTACTGAGATGTCATCCCAGTATTTGGGCTCTAAAATGATTGTAAAAACTAATTTACGTAAGTTAAAAATCGATTTTCGGGTGATTACAGCAGTTTGAAGGTATCGGGCTGCTCCAAAGATCCCAAAGAATCTGATCGATCAATGCAGGAGAAAATAAAGATGTTCTCGCAGCTTTCTGTGTATTCTGAGGAAAGAGCAATTAAAAGCCAAAATAAACAAGTATTGATGATTTTCTTTGGACTCCACTGAACACCAGAATAATAGTTCTGCATAATGGGACGTTAAATCCGGCACAAGGAGGAGCGCCCTAACCCTAAAACCCTAACCCTCTAATCCTAACCCTTATCCCAACTCTAACTCTAACCCTAACCTCTAACCTAACTCTCTAACTCTAACCGTAACCCTAACCCTAACCTCTAACCCTAACCCTACCTCTAACGCTAACCTTAACCCTAACTCTAATCCTAACCTTAACCCTAACCCTAACCCAATACAGCAGGTGTGCACAATGAGTGTGAAATGTACCCCTCAGCTACAGAGTAAACTCAGTTTGTGAAAAACCAATCAGGAACGCATCCTCCGTTAAATGTTAAAAAGCTTTCTGATAAATGATGAGTCAGCGAAAGCTTTTTATCCGGCGAGTATCTCTTTAGGACCATTTCCTTTGATCCAATCAGATTTTCCTGCACAAAAAGTACAAATGTTTTTTTATGTCACGTTTTGTATTTGTTGTAAAATACACACACACACACACACACACACACGGCTGAAGGCTCGGCTGTGTGCTTCCAGTCTTCACCGAGACGCGCCGTGCATTAAAACAAGCGCCTCCTCTCCTCTCCTCCCCTCCTGCTGAGTCGTACCCGACGCCGCGACGCGCTACGTTCTTCACTTGGAAACGGCCGCCTTCTTCGTCACGCTCGCCCTCCTGCTTCCTCCGCCCGCCGCCGCCCCTCCTCCATGCCAAAGATGGCCGGGGATGGTGAAGGCGTCCACGCTCACGCCCATGGTTTTAGAGGGGATGGCGCTGAACTGCTTCCTGTCTGAGCTGTACTTGTAGATGGACTCCACCTGGGCGGGGCCGACCGTCCGCGGGCCCACGCCCGCCAGTCGTACGAGCTCCCGGGAGTCGGGGCTCGTGGTGTAGACGCCCCTGAACTGACAGTTGGAATCCCGGAAGAGGATGAGGAAGTGGTTGGCGGGGCTCTTCTCCATTTCCTGAGGTTTGAAAACAAGGCGGCGGTCAGAGAATGAAGGAGCGACGACCTTTTTAACCGGCAGGTCGACCCGCTTCACCTCCACGATCTTGTGCTTCTGGGGTTCGTTGAGCTTCCCGGCGAGGCAGCAGCGAGACAGGGCGTTGTGGATGATGAACTTGTTGGACTTGAAGCTCGGCTCTCTGAAGAGCTTCGGACCTGCAGACCGGGACAAACGGGCCGGTTCATCCTCTCTGAGTGCCGGGCGGCGTACACCTGTGTGCTCTGGAGCAGGTGAGTTACCGTTGGACCCGGGCTCCCAGTCTTTATCTCCGTTCTGATTCGCTAGGCGACCCGGGGTCACGCATCCTGCAGGCGAGTCGGGACGACTGTTGGAGACAATCGAGGGACGGTTAGAGCGCCGAGCCCGTGGCGTCCTGGCCCTAAACGAGTTCTGAAGCGGCGTACCTGCTGGGCTTCTTTTGTCCCGCCTCCTCCGCGGCTGCCAGGTTGAGGGACGAACGAGAGTAGACTTTGTCCAGTTTAGAGCCTGGAGACGCACAAAAGACACCATGAGGACTCACCCCCCCCTAAAATGGGACACCTCGTCCCCCTTCCCACTTTACCGGCTGTCCCCTTGGCTGGACTCAAAGACAGCCGCGTCTCCTCCCTGGTCATGCTGCGAGGCCGGGGGCGGGCTCTCTTCGCCGAAGCTCGTCCTTGATTGGTGGATTTCTGCTGAAGCACTTTGTCCAAGTCGTCCATGATTCGCAGCTGCTGCCGCCGTGCGTACTCCGCTCTGGTGAAATCGCCCCGGCGTCCGGGCGTAGCCGGAGGCGTGAAGGAAGGGGAGGCTGTGCCCGCAGGAGGTGCACTGTGGTCGGAGGAGGCGAGCCTGAAACGGGGAGTCGTCGGGTCAGGCTGCATGCTCGGCCTCCTCCTGCGGGTTCGTGAATACTTTACCTGTCCTCCCTTTCTTGTTCGTGCCACTGCCTCCTCCTCCTCAGCTCCTCGCTCCTCCTCTGCTGTTTCTCCAACAGGAGAGCTCTGCGCTGGGCCATCTCCTCCTCGCTATGCGCTTCCTCCTTCCGGCGCACACAAGCAGAAGATCAGACCCAAACGGCCAGACAGAATTCACCCCCCCCCCCCTTCCATTTGACATGGACTCACCTTAAAAAAGAACTGGATCGCTCCTCTTGGCTGATTCGGTTCTGGGCTCGGCTCCAAAGGTTCAGTCTGCGTCGTCTCTTCTTCTTTGGTGTCCACTCGGAGTTCTGGGAACTCGCCGGATCCCGAAGGCGGAGCCAGAAGCTCCACGGGAGGAGGAACCATTGCAGAGTCGGCGCGGTCGCTCATAGAATCTGAAGAGAACTCGTGTCCTTCGTCTGTTTGCTCATCGCTGCCCCCCTCTGGCCCTCCAAGAGATGACAAGGATGCCTCGATCAGGCTGCAGGGCTTACCTGCACCTTCGCCTCCTGCGCTGTAGGCAGCGGAGAAAGACAACGCCTCGCTCCCAAACGAGCACTCGGAGGGAGGGCCGGAGCTCCCACCGGTCCTCAGAACATCTTTCCTGGGCTGTGGGTTCTCCCCGTGCTCCTGCTCCTGCTCCTGCTCCTGCTCCTGCTCCTGCTCCAGCTCCAGGCTAAACTGGGTTGGTGTCTCACTGGAACCCGAGGAGCTCTCATCGGGGAGCGGCTGTTGGACCGCCTGAGGAGAATCCACGGGAGTCCGAGGGCCACCAATCCGGAAGGACGAGGAGGTCTGGACCTGACACTTACTGGGAGACACTCGACGCAAGTGGGGAAGGGCGTCCACATTCTGGGTCGGAGTTAAGGTCCGGTTGAGGGGGGGGAACTTGAGGTCAGACGGCCGTGGGTGAGTCTTGGGGCTGCGGGGGGTGAACGTTGCAGAGGAGTGGATCTTAGTGCGAGGAGCAGGGCAGGAGGAGGAGACGATCGCCTTGTGGGAGGTCAGAATTTGGGAATGGCGTGACGGAGACGAGGTAGACTCGGGAGCGGGAGGAATCACCCAGGCTCTGCTGGCGCTCCTTGTGGGGGTTTTAGTCGGGGTCCTCGGCGGGGTTCTGGCCTGTGACCCGGTGCCTCCTCTGAGGCCCGGCTTTGAGGCGGTTCCGGTCGTACCTCCGGCTCTTTGGCTGCTCATGAGCTGCTGCTGCTGTTCTGTGAGTTTCTGCATGTCCTTCTGTAACGACTGCAGGGCGTCGCTCAGTTTCTGCACCACCTCATTGTATCCCACAAGGACAGCTTCGCCTCCTTTCTCCTCCTCTGCGCCTCCCTCCTCTGCGCCGTTCTTACATTCGATTGAAAATGTGACCTGCTTCTCCAATCGAGGGGGGTTTGAACCGGGTGGCGCCGCTTTCTCCTCCTCCTCCTCCTTCAGCTGCTTTTCCATGCTGGTGAGTCGCTCCTCCAGGGTCAGGTTGTCCTCCTCTGCTCCCCTCTCTTCTCCTTCTCCCTCTCCCTGTTCTCGTTGCAGCTGAAGGAAAGCCGTTTTTCCAAGCCTCTGTCTGTGTTTGGCGAAGATGGCTTCGATTCGTCTTTTCTGCGCTTCGATGCTTTTGCGTTTTTCCTCCAAACGAACGCCCAACTCCCAGGCCTCGGATCCTGGATCGGGACCTCTGGTACCGGGGCTGTCCCGGCAGCCGGGAGCCCCCGCCGGGGTGGAGGGTGCGAGTGGCGTTCCAGGAGCAGAGTTCGACTCCTCCCCGGGAACGGCGGGACACCTCCTTCTGCCGTCTCGCCGCTCGGCGAAGCTCGTCATGCGTGGACTGTTGCTGATGCTGCGGTTTCCTTGGCAACCTTTGCTGGGGCGAACATTCCCGGGAGCATTTCTCGAGGCATCGTCCGGTGCTTCCGACGAGTCGACACTGCCATCTCTGAGAACCGAGTCATCGTCACGCGAAACATCCGCGGCGCGTCCCGGCCTCTTCGTCCCGTCTCCCCGCCCTGGCCTCTTCCCGTCGCCCGCCTCCGGTCCGACGGGTCGGTGGAAGACGCCAGAGCGACAAGGAGCGGAGCTGCTGAGCTGTGAATCATCTTCCTCTGGGGAGTGCAGGAAGAAACCAGCGGGGGCTCCTTCGGGACGTAGCCTGGCCTCCGGCCTTCCGCCTGACACTCCTTTTCCACCTTTCTCCGCCGTCCTTCCCGTTCTCCAATCTTCGTTCCCGGGAGTGTGAACCGCCTGTCGGGCCTCCTCGATCGTCGGCAGTTCCCCCAGTGGCGCCGCGCATGCATAAGGACCCCAGGACGAGTGCTGGAACGGGGCAGAAGCTCCGACCCGGCTACCGAAGCCCCCTGCCGACGTCATCGGCGGCGCCGTTGCGGGGATGCCGGTGGCGAGGTTGTCAGTGCTGACGGAGCGAAAGACAGAATCTATTGGGTTTCCCATGACAACGTCGACATCACTGTCCAGCCCAAAGGGGATGCTGAAAGTCACTGCTGACAGGGGGCGACTGCAGAGGAACGGACGACGGCGAGAAGACGGACAGAATGGAGGGACAGACAAGGTCAAACACGGAGAACGCAGCTCGACATTTACTGCAGCTACCCGGACCCGCCCACAGCATCTACCTGATTTGCTTCTTGGTCCAGCTTTTGTTTTCTGGAAAGGCAGCAGAAGGAAGTCCAATGAAGACTTGAGGCGAAATGCATTCCAGAGAAAAACGTTCGTCCCTCGGTCTTACCTGCAGGTGCGGGGCAGGAGACGGGCACAAAGGGCTGCTTTAAGACGAAGGCAGGGGAACCACTGCGACAGAAACACAGTGAGACACAATCAGTGCACGAGTCCGTGCACGAGGCCACGCGCGTCCACGTTGGTGCCGGATGCTGCTACCTGTTGTTCCCGCTAACGGGGCTGGTGCAGTCCGGTAACCCCGAGACATCTGAGAGACAGAGAGAAGGCGTTTCAAAGACTACCGGCCCACGTGGCGCGCTTCCTTTGGCGTGCGGAGCGTGACGCACCTGTGAGGTCGATCGGATGCGCCGGCTGGACGAACTCCGGCTTGTCGACCTCAAACGTCTGCAGCAGCTCGGATACGAAGCTCAAGATGTTCGGCTGGGGACACGACGGC
>NC_090913.1:11984024-12079777 GCF_040956055.1 Brachionichthys hirsutus
ATGTTTGTCCGGACGGATCCAGATCTGACGGGACCAAAAGTAAAAGCTCTTCTTTTTACAGTTCCTGACCCGGTCAGACCAAACCGGGTCTCAGAGCTCCTCCCCCCGAGTTAACTCCACTTTCCCGAAGAGACGGACGCGTCTTCCGAGGCTCCGTGATCGAGGAGCGCTCCGTTCTTCTCCTCCGTCGGCTTGGGGGAGCGAGATTTATAAGTCTACAGTCAGAGGAGAAAAGATGAGGAGGAATGGGGGGGGGGGGGGGGAAGTGGGGTTAGAGGAAGCAGGAAGAAACGGGAAGTAAAAAGGAAAGAAGAGGGGAAACGGTTAGTCGTGCTGGAGGCGGTCCGAGTCAGACAGGAACAGGAACGACAGGCGAGTTTCAGAGTAACGAGATCTGAACAGAAACAAGCCGTCCAGGCCGCAGCGAATATAATCAGATTATCCATTAACCCTTTAACGGCTTCCTGTCATCTCTCTGAGACGACTTCCTGCTCACGGTTTGTGCTCCACTTCCTTCCTGCCGCACAAGCCTCAGCCTAGCAGCAACAACAGGTTGCGTGCGTGCGTGGGCGTGTGCAGGAAACGACAGCGTCTCAACATACCAGAATAACGAGTCAGAGGACGTGTGGCGGGCGACGCGGCCCGGGGAGACCGCGGGGGCGCATCTGGGCCGGCTTAAGGCTCGACAACGCAAAACATGGAAACGCCGCGCTCCTTAGAAACACGGCAAAATAAACGCCTGCATAAGACAGCGAGGGCTCAGGCCTCGTTTTGAGGATTCTGTCCACCGATTGGCTAAATGGAGGCGCCATCAGTCCAGCAGCCAGTCGGAGGCCCGTTGAGCTGAAAGGGTTAAACGTCACGGATCTTATTCCTTTTGTCGCGGCTCACCACTTCCCCCCCCCCCCCCCCCGTCTGCGCTGCACGTCTAAACATCACGATTAAGATCAAAGATGCAGAGGAGGAGTCTGCGGAGCCGAGCAGGTGAGCTGGGGGGGGGGGGGGGCTGGGGGCGGCGGCTCCACTTTCTGTCCACTAGAAATGTGTCGTTTTCTAACTTATAAAGTTTGCCTCAACAGCGCTTGAGAGGATATATGGGAAAGGACGCAATGCATTCTGGGATGCACGCCGACGTGCGTTAGAATCTGTGCCGTACTCGATGACGTCACACTTGGAATGAAAACTTAAATCCCGTTTTCAGTGGATGCGGCGCCATCGAAGTCTCGTTATCAGTCCGTGAGACTCTGAGCGCCGGTTGCCACGGCGCCGCCGCGCCCGACCTCCGTCCTCGGAGGGGGCGCCTCATTTAAACGCGATGGCCGAGACGTCGGCGCCGTTGCTCTCAGACAGTACCTCGTGCTCCAAGGTGTTAAACTGCACGCCGGAGTTGCCCCTGTTGTCGTCGCCGCGGCGACACACGCAGCACAGGAGCTGCTTGAAGGTCCGCCTCATCTCCTTGTCCCTGAAGCAGTAGATGACGGGGTTGACCAGCGAGTTGCACTCGGCCAGCACCAGGCTGTACTTCTCGTAGAGCAGCACGTTGCACCGGTCGCAGCCCAGACCGTCCAGGAGCAGAACCACCAGGCCGGGCGTCCAGCAGATCACGAAGCAGCCTGGCGGGGGAGGGGGGGGGGGGGTCATTAGGAGGAGACGAGGAACAGCGCTGGCAACGGTAAGGAAAGCCAGAGACGGGGAATGTGCTGCGAAGTCCTCTCGTCCACGCAACGTCAACACAAACGGTTTATAATGCGCTATTACGTTTCGTTATAACAACACGGCGCAGGAATTTATTACGCGTGCTCACATCCCCGGCCTGCGTTTGCCTGAGCTTTACGGCGGCCTGTCAGGACACGCTCAGGGTTTTTTTTTTTACTCCCCTCGCCTCCCTCACATGCCAGAGGTGCCGGATCCCGGCTGCTGCGCGACGAGGAGAAAGACGGGAAGCGTTTTAAAAAACTCGCAGGAATTTAATCCAGAGTTCAAAACGCGAGCGCGAAGGGGAGGCTGGGAAAGGGAGCGGAGCGGCCCGGTGAAAAACAAGGAGGGGGGGGGGGGGCAACATGTAGGAGCATGACGAGAGAATCGCTGCCTGTCGGTTCAACAAAGAAACGACGGTTATCACCAACCACGCCGCCTCGCCGTCGGGGGGAGGAGCCTGTCAAACATCGTGATGCAAGAAGGGAAAGTTTCCCGAAGTTTCGTTTCCTTTCAACTTTAAAGATCAGCTCCAGAAGAATTCCGTTTTCATTCGAGCACAAACTTTAAATCGTCGTCCAGAAAGAAATAACTTGTCCCGCCTTCGATCAAACTCCCGTTTCACGGCAGCAGCTGCTGGAGTCTTGGGTGAACGTTTGAAGGTGAAGACGAAGGCTGACAGAACAAGCTCCGCCTTAACGACGCCTGCTTCGAGAGTCTCATCGGACTGACGCGTTTATTTCAAACCTAAGAACTCCCCGGGGGGGGGGGTCGGGACCTGAACTCGCCGGTCGCACCGCCGGAAACACGAGTCGAGTTCGTCTGGGATTAGCGCAGGTAAGATGAAGCGTAGCTCGCCCTGAGGAACGCCGCGGGAACTCTGACAAATCCGACCAATGAGGCGCCTCCTCGCTACAAACGAACCGCGGCGCGCTAGCCGGCGGCGCTTCCTCACCCAGGATCATGGAGACGGTCTTCATCAGGTTGAAGACCGTCTCGCGGTGCCTCATCTGCGTGGTGTGCTGAGACATCTGCTTGCTCTTGCGCCTGACGTAGACGAAGATCCGGGTGTAGACGGCCAGCATGACGGAGAAGGTGAGCAGGTTGAGCGTGGCCCAGAACACCAGGTAGCTGCGGCTGTACATGGGCGCCATGGTGGAGCAGTGCTGCAGGTCGCACAGGCAGTGCCAGCCCATGGTGGGCACCAGGCCCATGACGATGGCCACCAGCCAGATGAAGAGCATGATGACGAAGACCCGCCGGGTGCTCATCTTGCTGTGCAGCTGCATGTTGAAGATGGTTTGGTGGCGCTCCACCGCCACCGCCAGGAGGTTGAGCACGGACGCCGTCAGGCTGGTGTCGATCAGGCTCTGCCGCACGAACCACTGGTGCTTGGACAGCTTGATGGTCCAGGGCCCGGTGTGGAACATCAGGTGGAGGTAGGAGACGCCTGGGGGGAGAGCAGAGCGGGGGGGGGGTGAGCGGAGGCGGCGGCGGACTCACGCGCCGCGGAGCGCGGAAGCGTCGGTACCTGAGAACAGGTCGGCCAGAGCCAGGTTGCCCAGCAGGTAGTAGATGGGGAAGTGGAAGCGCCGGTTCTTCAAGATGGCGCCGATGACCAGGAGGTTGGAGAAGATCACGATGAAGCAGACGAGCATCCCCAGGCTGACGATCACGTAGTCGCGCCGGCGCCAGTGGTCGCTGATGTTCTTCCCGCTCGCCTCGTAGAAGAACTTCACGCTGCGGTTGTAGTAGCATCCCGGCGTGTCTTCCGTCTGGGTGTCCATGTTGGCGATATCCGGGGGGGGGGGGGGCGGCGGCGCGATGGGATCAGACGGGCGGCGGCGCAGACAGGAAGCAGAGGGGAGGAGTTAAGGCCCCATTCAGACTCGCCTCCTCCAGCTGGTTGGAGATCTGCATGCCATCAGCCGGCCAGGCGAGGACCCAGGGGGGGGGAGTTAATCTGCAGAACAGAAACACGTTCAGGATGGCAGAATATCCAATCATCCCCGGCGACCAGAACGCTGATCAGCTCCCCCCCCAACATGCTTTACGCCCAAATCTATTGTCCCACATTTATTTCATCCATTTTCACATTGGAAGCGCCGGTTTAGCAACCTTTAGCAACCGTCTCGAGGGCGGGGTTTATAGCCGGGCCGGACTTTAGCTTTATTCTGGGGGCCGGTTACTGGGTGTGGCACCCCCCCCTCAGGGGTCGGTGCATCTCGGGCGTGGCTCAGTACCGCCCTGCGTGATCACAGCTCGACTCCGACGCGTCTCTGGAGGTCACGGCCGTGAAACTAACCGCACTAACCGCTGCACCGTCAAAGATCAACTCGACGAGTTCGGACGGGAACGGCCGAGGCTTTACGACTGGGATGATGATGATGATGATGATGATGGTGATGGGACGCATCATAAAGCAGCCACGGCGTCCACTGGGGGGACACGGCGTCCACAGGGGGGACACGCACACGTCATTCTGCTGCCAACAACTGCTGCTCTAATCCTCTATTTACGTGAAACCTCACGCCGCAGCACGCCGCAGCACGCCGCAGCACGCCGCGTCGTCGGGCCGCAGCACGCCGCAGCACGCCGCTCTCCGGTTTCCTGCATCTCCAGCGTTCTGCCCAACAAAGGAAAGAGCCGAGCGTCTCCCTGCAGCAGGACACGCCTCACAATTACACAACCCAGCTATGTAACTCAATCTCAACACGCACACACGCACACACACACACACGCACGCACACACACACACAGGGTGGGAGCCCCAGTGACACACACGCACACGCACACGCACACGCACACACACAGCGAGGGTTTGTCAAATCAAAACCAGAGAAAGGCGAGAGCGCTTCAGAGATTTGGGAGCGAACGGAGGGACGAGACACGGAAACGTGGAAACGCTCCGCTTCCCTTTCTGGAGCGTCGGGAACGCGTCCGTCTACGAGAATCCGGTAACGGCCTCCCCGACCAACCCCCCCACGCCGTTTGATCAGAATCCAAACTAAACTCCTGGATTCAAACTTTCGGCGAGAGGGGGGGGGGTCCATATTCCCAACGCTCCCAACAAGCATCAGGAAAATCCTTCCAGTCTTTGTGTAATCAAACCCACACCAGCGATGACACGCCCTCCTCGCACGCCCGACAGGAAGCGAGAGATTCCCGTCTTCCTGTGCCGATTTGTCTGTTGGAGACGCGACGTTACTATTGACCTTTGACCCTTGACCCCAGGCTCTAAGGCTCAGAGTCTCCCAGTCGCTCAGATCGCCGCCGCCGCTCGGGTTTGCCCCGCCCTCTCCTGGTGCAGGTTCTAGCACCGACACCGGGCCCGGCGCCCTCCGTCCGGGTCGTGAATCGGATCCAGCCACCTGGAAACGACCTCCCCGGGTTGCAGCCCGGTAACGATTCTCTGGATGGGGGGGGGGGGGGGGAGGAGCCACGGTGACCCGTTACCGGCGAACCGAGTTCACGGCCGGGACAGCGTTTGTGTGTGAATGGACCAGTTTGAATTCAGACTGGTCGTTACCGGAGCGGCCACGCCCGGGCCTGCAGCAGAGGGGGGGGGGTTCTGCTGACCCCCGAGTCCAGGTGAAGCTGGAGCATCTGCCCAGGACCCCCCCCCCCCCCCCCTCTGGGTGGAGAGCGTGCATCCAGCTGTTCAGCATAACATCTGCATAATGAGTGATGACATCATGGGGCGGAGCCACAGGCGCACGTCTGAACCGCCGCTGCGGATCCAGGTTCACGATGCGGATCGACTCCGGTTTCACACCTGTGGGAGGATCCTGCAGGAATGCCCGAACTAAGTCTTATCTTCCTCGACCCACGTGACCACAGATGACACCGAAGAGGGTTTGAATGCGTGACGGTCAATCACGTTCGCGCGCACAATAACGCGCAGTCAACACGCCCGCCGTGCGTGAGACCAGGACGCGCGGATGAACCCTGCCCCAAACGGAAGATGAGATGATTAATCTGATCTGTTATCATTTGTGAAAGAAAGAGCCGCGCACGGTCGCCGTGACACGCTGGAGTCGACCCGGACGCGCGCCGACGCGCGCCGACGCGCACAGACGGGAGCCTCGAACAATCCCAAACCGTCTCCTGCCGGTTGGGAAGTTTTACAAACCGGATTTAAAACTCACCTTCACGCGTCTCCGTGAACCCGGTTTGTCGAGTAAATCCAGATCAGAGTCCTCGTCGAGCAGAAAGTCCGTGAACACCTGGATGACGTCACCGCGCGCGCCGCTTTGACCTCCCGCTGCGCTCAAGGTGACAAAAACAGGAGAAACGTCAGGACGCAAAGTTCCTCTCTTCCTCCCGAAGCTCTTCAGGGTCCAAGTCCAAAAAAACCTCTCCGATACCTGAGTGGACGCGCCTCCTACTTCCGGTAGCTCGCGCGGCTGTTACCTGTGCGCGGTGATTCCCAGGGTGCGGTGGGCCCTCCCTCTCTCCCTCTCTCTCCCTCTCTCTCCCTCTCTCTCCCCCTCAAAGGAGCAAACCGAAGGGCGGGAATGCCGCGTCTCCCAACCTGTGCGCTCAGGTCCCGCCCCCGGCTGCCCCCTGTTGGCTGACGAGGAGACACGAGCAGCCAATGAAAGCGGAGGAAGGACGTGAGTGACAGGACGCGGAGGGATAAGAATCATTGATCTTTCAGGTCGTGGTTTCACGTATGACGTCACGGTTCGGTACTTTATGACCTCACCAGCTGTTTTTATCTCAAGTTAATAAATCTATAATTTTCCTTTTATCTTCAGCGCTAAGAAACCTGTCGATAAGTCTCCTGGTGAGAAAAAACAACAGGATGAAAGAGGGAGAAGCAGATGCTGTTTCCTGTTTACTCGAGTGTGTGTGCGTGGGGGGGGCTGGAGGTTCGTGCGCGGCGCGTTTGCACAATTCTTATCAGGCGTTTTGATTCTCGCTGGAAGTGTTTTGTTCTCGACTCCGCTCTCTTAATTCCTCTCCACGTCACAGACAGCTGCCGGCAAGCTGTGAGAAACGTTGCCATGGCAACGGGGATGCTGATCGTCGGGAAGTTTCTGCTGTATCTCTCTGTGTCATCCGTAATGATGACGTGGCGACCCGTCCAGCGTGACCCCCCCCCCCCCCCCCCCCAGAAAGGAGCAACAATGGAAGTCAAAAAGGTTCTGAGAGGTGTGCTGCTAAACGAGTCAAAACAGGAAGAGAAAAGGAAGCTCGAATTTAGCACGGGAAGCAGGAAACGGAAACGTGCGCGCTCCCGGCGCTTCTCTCGTTGCGTGTTTGAGCCGTGCGGGTCCAGATGGAGCCGTTTAGGCATTCTGGAGTTGATTTGGGAAAGCCTTGATGTCCCAATGACCCCCCCCCCCCCCCCCCCTACTCTGAATGCCATTAAAGTGGTACATGTGCAAATTTCAAAATAAAAGTCATACTTAGTCATCTGTGATGGGGGGTCAGAGATGACAAATCCTCAGACTCCTTAACCGAATCAGCAGTTTCTGACCTCGATGTGACTTCAGCGTCTCTCGGCGGCTCGTTTCGGTCCGACAGTCTCCAGACTTTACATTTCTGCAACTCGTGAAGATCAAAAAAAGAATGTTCCTGGTTCTGTCGTCCTCGGGCTGCTTCCCTTTGAAGTCCGAGGCGAAGCCAGGAAGTGAAACATGAAACCTCCTGCTTCAGTAAACAAATGAGTCGCCGCGTTCTTTCACGGACGCAGAGCGAGCGACAGAACGCAGAACATCCTCCGAGCGTCGGTTTGCTCAGCCGGGCCTCATGGAAGTCGTGTTTCTCATTCCTCATCCGACTCTCATCCTTCCCTCATCCGACTCATCCTTCCCTCATCCGACTCTCATCCATCGCTCATCCGACTCTAATCCTTCCCTCATCCGACTCTCACCCTTCCCTCATCCGACTCTCATCCTTTCATCCTTCCAGCCCTTCAGACTCTGCTCCTCCTTTGTCCTTCGCCTGATTCCTTCGTTACATTGTCGGGTTCTGCCACTAAACTTTATGATTCTCACGTCCCAGGCATGCTAGGAATGCGGTCGCTGCTTTATATTTCTGATCTTCTTATCTTCCAGCAGCTTCCCTTATCTCCGTTTTGGCCTCTCCTCATCCTCACCTGAATAATTCGGTGTCGGGTTTCACTGACCTCTCCTCAGAAACACAACCGGCTTCCGGCACGCCCTCGGATTGGAATTCCGATGGAGTCTGAATGCTGAGCAGAAACGGCGAAGGCTCTAATTTGAAAGTCAAAGGCGACGGGGGGGGGGGTAGAGATAAAGAACAGCTGGACAGGAAACGGAAGGCTTCAAACATGACCAGGCTCAAGGCCGCGCCCAGACAGACGTGGGTTCGAGTTCCTAAAACTTCCACATTATCACCGGAGGCTCAAGAGCATCCGTCAGGGTCACGTCAGAGCGCCGTGCATTCTGGGAAATCTTTTTATATGGATGTGGGTTTGTCACTTATCGTTATATAATAATGTCAAGATGCTCCTGACCACAACAGTGAGAACTCCTTACAGCGCCCCCCCGTGGCAAAAAAAACAGCCCCAGTGAAATGTCAATAACAGCAGAACACAAGGCTTCTAAATATATTTTTTAAAATTATTTTAATACTTTTCTTAAAAAAAGATGTACTCCAACAAGAAGAATCTATTGACCTCAACGCCTCCAACAAACCAGCGGGTTGGTCTGGGAATAAATCAATCAGCAAAAAATAGCAAAAAGGGAAGAGAAAGTAAATGAACGAAACATTAAGAATGGTGATTATAGAAATGAAAACACTCACAGATCGCCGGGGCAACCTACAGGAAGCAGGAAGAGCTCCCAGACAAACAAACAAATAAAATCCACAATGGCACATGACATCCAAAATAAAAGAGTTACCGTGGACGATGAAGCCGCTCAAAGATAAAAAGACAAGATGACTGCAGATAGTGGTGGACGAGCTTCAACGCACGGAGACGCTAAAAGGAAATGAAACGATTTCACAGCCGTCAAACTGTTAGAGCAAAACCGCCGCGTGATTCTGGCTTTTAAAAAGGGCTAAAGGAACATTAAATAGCAATAAAAATATAAAATGAAAAGGTGCATTTTACTTGTAAAAAACAAAAACAAACTTAAATGTCAATGAGCCTTCAGCGCTCAACAGATCGGTGTCGGCGTAGAACCGAACGAAACAAGAACCGAACGTGTGAGAGAAGAAACGGAAATCATCCAAAGGTCGCTTCCTCCTCTTTACAGTAAATTCTACAAAACCAAAACCAGAGCTCAGAGCAGAACAGAGACGAAGTCCAAACTAATCCCCCGTCCTTTTTGTTTCATATACAATATATATTTATGCATCTATTTATATATATCTATATATTTAATATGTATAATTTGTAGGGTATGATTGTTAGTTTACAGGCCAGAGCGCCAAGGCGAAGGACACACCGACTCTTCCTCCTCATCGTCCTCCTCATCGTCCCCGGAGGCCTCCACTCCTCCGACCAGTGAGTGAAGAGAGAGAAACCGAAAGAAGGGAGGAAGGATATCTGGGAAAAGTGCGGGGAATGTGGCCGGGACACTGCGTTCCCGCTGCGCCACCAGGAGCCGGTAGAATCTCAGACGACCACTGAACCTGACAATCGAGACGGCGCCTCCTAGCGAACCCGTCTCACGACAAAACGAAAAAAAGGAGGAGACGAGATCAGAAGAAAACAGAAGCAACGTAATTTGTCTCTTTGTAATCTGCTCGGCCGATCCTTGAATCTTTTCATTGAATCCTCCTCTTCACATCATTACTCAGATTTTTTAAAGTTCTTCTTCGCTCCGTTTCCCAAACGCATCCGAGGCTGGAGGAAGAGAGGTGAGCGTTTCATCTTCACCCCCCCCCCTCTCTCTCACATGACAGTCCCCGTTGTGTGTGTGTGTGTGTGTGTGTGTGTGAACATCGAGCATGCATTATATGCCTCGTTTTTATTTGAGCGTCTGTGTGTCCCTCGGTTCGTCTTCCACTCCCTGATGTCTGCGTCCTTCCTCTCAGAACAGATCCTGCTCAAAGATGGCCATCAGATCGCTCTGGAAGTTGATGTCGATGGTGTCGACCATCTGCCGGGAGAAGCGGGAGCGAGCGGAGGGATCAAACGGCGTTCTTACACGGGGAAAAACAACAAAAAACCACGTTGTAGCATACCACTTGTCTCCTGCGCCGCTCCTGCTCTAGGCGGCGAGCCATCTCCCTCTGCTGGTCGGGAGTGTTCTGTGCAGCAGAGGCGGGCGCGGGTGGGGCCTGTGGCGGTGGGGGCGGGGCCTGTGGGGAGGGCGTGGAAGCAGGGGTGGAAGCAGGAGGCGTTGGGGCGGGCGGCGGCTGTTGCTCCGGGCGACGGCGGGCGTCCTCCTGCGCACGGCGAGCCTGTTCTAAGGTGTCCTCGTCGTCACGGCTAAAAAGCAACAATAACATTAATCCGCTTCATTTAGGATCAACTTCAGGAACCAGAAAACAATCCGGAATTAATTCTGATTCACTCGGCTGGATTAGGATTCCCATAAAGGGGCGTTCACTATTTTCCAGGTTTCTTTGCGTTCTATAAACATTTCTAAACACAAATCATCAAGCATGCTAACGTTAAGAGAAGGGGCTATTTAACTACCCCCCCCCCCCCCCCAACCTACCGCAGCTTCTCCTGCTCTCTCCGGGCCTGCTCCGCCTGCGCTTTCAACTGCCTCTCTCGCACCTCCTTCTCCCGAGCCGCCCGCCTGAACTGCTCAAAGCTGTCGCTGGAGGAGCGCACGGAGGAGGCCGGCGTGGACTGGGACCGCTGCGCCAGGCTGGCCCACGAACCCATGTTCTTCAGCTTCACGTCCCGGCAACAGACAAGGAGAACGGCGTGAGGAGACGACAACCGGGAAGCGTCACGTCTCCTCGTCTCGCGCTCATCACCTGCGTCTTCTTGGGAGCGGAAGGAAGTTTGGGCTCTTGCTTGATTTTGCCGTCTTGCTTTGAGCAGGGCGGCGCCGGGGACTCTGGGAGACGGGAAGCGGGGCGAGAGCCATCCAGCGACTTAAGATCTAACCCTGCGAGGGACGTAAACGGGGACAGTAAGCAGCAGACGCCTCCAGCGAAGCGGCCTGGAACTCTTCTACTCACGGCGTTTGCTGTCGGGTTTATCTTGACGTGCGGCCGGGCTGAAGGGCGACGGGGGCAGAACTGGCGACCGGGGCGGCTTCTCTTCTTTGACCCCCGCCAGGTTGGACCTCTGTTCCTACAGACGCGTTACATTTACAGACGGAGCGTAATGACCGGGAATCGAACCCAACACACTCACGTGTTTCTTGGTCTGCGATGGCGACTGCGGTCCCACCGCGTGGAACTGAGGCATCATGAGTGGGGAGGGGCTCTCACGCAGGCAGCCTGAAACACCTGCACGCAGCAGGAGAGCGTTAGAGCTGACGCGAGACTGTGTGGAGCCGCGTTAGCTAGCGGTCGTCCTCGGTGACGTCTCACCTGTGGAGAAAGGCTCGGCCTTGGTTTGTGGCGACGGCGGCTGATGCTGCTGCTGCTGCATCTGCTGTACCTTCTGCTGCAGGGCCGCCCCCGTTTGCTGATGTATTGCTGCCGAGAGCGTGTGTGCGAAAGGCTGCCGCGTGTGCGCGTGTCCCGAGCTGTGTCTCTGCGTCAGGGGAGCAGTGGGCGTGGCCACAGCCCGCGCGTGCATCGTCTGCCCCAGCTGGGAAGCGGCCTGCGCAGGCGACTGCGCGTGTAGCGTCTGCACAGCGGGCCGAGTCTGCAGCGACTGCAAGAAGGTGTGGACTTGACTGAACGGCGCGATTTCGGAACTGGAGGGCGTCGGCTCTTCGTCGTCCTCCAGCAGCGCTTGGGGAGGTTGCGCTGAGAGGGTACCCAGAATGCCGTGCGACGGCGGCGAGGGGACGCGGGGCCGGGCGATGGGCTGTGGGAGGGTGAGAGGCAGCGACGGCTGTAGCTGGGGCGAGGAGGATGGAGGCACGGACGGGAACGAGGACGGGGGGGGCTGCGAGACTTTCGGGGGGAGCGGCGCTGCTCGGTTGCTCGGTCTCGACGGTTGCTGGGGGAGGGCGTTGTGGAGGGCTGCAGACAACGCAAAACAGAACAGACAACGGAACGATCAGGGGATCCGGCGCTCCACCTATCAGGGTCGAGCTGAGTGACATCACACACGGGTACACACCTGGTGAAGGTACGATGGGAAGCTGATTTAGGAAGGGGTGTGTCTCGGTCGGCGTCTGGAGGGCGGGGGCGTTCGTGTTGAGACCAGACACGGCGCCGGCGGCTGCGTCGGGCACGGCGTTGGATTGCGCCAGGTGGGGGTTCAAAAACTGAGCCAGAGGATCAAATCCAGAGTTCAAAATGTGGGAGGCGTCCAGGGACGGGACGGGGACGGGGACGGGGACGGGGACGGGGACGTGGACGGGGACGTGGACAGGATGCGGGGGGACAAACGGCGGTTTGGACTCCACCGCCTGAGGCTGAGGAGCGACGGGGCCCGCCCCGCTGCCGAGGGACGGGGGCGCTCGCTTGGCGTCGCTGTTGGACGAGGTCTTTTTCTGCTGCTTGGGAACCAGCCCTGGAACATGAATATTAAACGTGACGCAAGCCGATAGGAAGGGAAACGAGAAATGCCGGCGGCTGCCGCGAGCGCGTTACCGTTCTCAGAGTCCTCGCTATCAGAGGAGGCGCTGCTGTTTGAAGATGAGGATCCCGTCTTCATCTTCATCACGTTTGTCGCTTCGACAGATTTCTCTATTGCGACAGAACACGGCGTGTAAAAACCAGGGCGAAGAAATCCATTCCACCGCCGTCCAGAAGACAGAACGGGTTCGACTCGTCTTTATTATTCGCCGCTCAACGATTAAACACATTATTTAATCAGGAGCGGTGGAACAAGAACTTCCTGTACGGGTACTGTGACTCCTCCTACAACCGCTGGGAGGACACGCTCAGAGGACGCGCTCAGAGGACGCGCCGAGGACGCGCTCAGAGGACGCTCAGAGGACGCTCAGAGGACGCACCGAGGACGCGCCGAGGACGCAGCCTACCTGACAGCTTCCTTTTCTTCTTGAGGCAGGCGAAGACGTATTTCTCCAGCTCCCTCAGCGTGGAGGGCTTCAGAGTCTCGAAGTCGATCTCGATCTCGTCCGGGTTGGAGTTCTTCAGCGACGGTTCCCGCGTTTGTATGATGTGCACGACGCGGCCCAGTTTGTCGCCGGGCAACTTGTTGATGTCCAGGCTGAGCTGGCGCTTCTCCTCGTACGACATCGGCTTGCACCCGTCGACGGACACGTCCCCGAAAGCATCTGGGGGGGGGGGGGGGCAAACAAGAGCACCTGGTTGGCGGCGGGTCGCAGTGCAGAAGAAATGTCACGACGGCGCGTTCATGGATGTACCCGTGTCGTTGTCCGCTTCGAGGGAGGCTGACGGGACAAGAGGGGTCGGCCCGGGTAGCGGCGTCACGGCTGGGCGGCTCGTCTTATCGCCTTCCTTCTTCCTGTGATCGACAAATGAGCCGGTTAGCTCCAGGTAGCTCCGGTTTGCTCCGGTTAGCTCCGGTTTGCTCCGGTTAGCTGCTCCGGTTAGCTCCGGTTTGCTTCGGTTAGCTGCTCCGGTTTGCTCCGGTTAGCTCCGGTTTGCTCCGGTTTGCTTCGGTTAGCTGCTCCGGTTAGCTCCGGTTTGCTCCGGTTTGCTTCGGTTAGCTGCTCCGGTTTGCTCCGGTTAGCTCCGGTTTGCTACAAACACCTACCCGGGCTTCTTGCGCTCCTTCTTTCCCATCGCTAGCTCCTTGCTGCTCCGGCTCTTCTTGTACGTCTGAAGCCCCACAGCCGGAGGCGTCTCCACAGGCTCCTCCGCTCCCATCTTCTTCTTGTACTTTTCCTTCTTCTTGTCCTTCTTCTCCCTCTCTTTCTTCTTGGGTTTGGCGGCCTGGGGCTGGGAGAGCGCCGCCAGCTGCTCGTGGACCGCCTTCAGCTGAAGCACACACACACACACACACACACACAGCTGTGAGACTAAGAAGCAGAAAGAAAGCCTCCTGCATTTTGGTTTCTCGGTGCATCAGCGATCACCCTGCACGGCCCACCCACCTGTTCCGTCTCATTTGCCTCCCTCCCCCTTCATTTTCCTTCCTCTAACCTGTTCCTGTAACTCGGCCAGTCGATGCTGCCTCTCGTGGGCCGAGTCTCCTCCGGAGGACTCCGATTCGGAGGAAGTGGAGCTCTCCTCTTCCGAGACAGCAGAAGGAGGCAGGGCTTGTCGAGTGGAGGGGGCAGGGTGGATGGCCGATGATGGGGTGGGAACAGGGGCGGCCTCCTC
This sequence comes from Brachionichthys hirsutus, assembly GCF_040956055.1. NCBI lineage: Eukaryota > Metazoa > Chordata > Actinopteri > Lophiiformes > Brachionichthyidae > Brachionichthys > Brachionichthys hirsutus. Next base: position 11,998,038 of record NC_090913.1, read on the forward strand.
TGGGTCATCGGGTATTTTGGCAAAGCGCATCTCAAACACGTCCTGCGGACAGTGGGGGGGGGGGGGGGGGGGTTAGCTGATCATTAATCCCACGTGAGAGTTCTGAACGGCGACACCGTCCATACAAGTGAAACCTAAACACACGCAACGGGCCCCGAGTTCAAAGGTCGTTCAGGCGGAGCGGGTAACGAGCCGGGTACCTGCAGTTTGTGCGCCATGCCAACCACGTCATGGTCCGGCGGGTTGTACTTATAACAGTTGGAGAACATCAAGCGGACGTCGGCGGCGAAGCCTTGACAGTCTCTGTACTGTCGGTTGTCCAGCTTTTTCTGAAACAGACAAACACACACACGCCGAGCTGAAACGCGTCTGAAGCCCCCGAAGCGGCGCCGAACGCTTCCCCCCCCCCGACCGAGGAAGACGCTAAACAGACATCTAGAGCGCACGGTTTAAAAACAGAAAACAGAGAGGCCGACAGCGGTGGGAAGGATTCAAGAAGATGGAAGGAAATGTATAATAACAAACGCGTGCGGTTCCCATAGCAACAGTGTCATTCATCGTGACACCAACAGTCACGATATGAAGGTCAGACTATTATGGGATGCCTACGGCCGCGCGCACACACACACACACACACACCTTGATGGTGCTGAGGTCTATCGGGTGCTTGATGATGTCGTAGTAGTCGTGCAGGCCGAGCGCTTTGGCGTCGACGGGCTTCTGGAAGGGCCAGGCGTACGCGACGTGCTTCTTGGACAGCATCTCTCTGACGAGGCGAGCGCAGAAGCGCAGCTGCTCCTGCCGCTTCTGCGTAACCGTCCCGCCGCCGTCCGAGCCGCCCCCCAGCTGATGCTGGGAGTCCGGCTGCAGCGACTCTTTCCTGGGTTGCTTCGACGGACGGCTGCTGTCGCGCCGCAGCCGGGTCTCGGCCGAGACGGGAGACGATTCGCTGAGCTGGTCGTTGGCGGTGGGCGTGGTCGTGTCTGCTTTCCTCTTCTGGCTCTTCCTTTGCTGTCGGGGCGCCAGAGACGACACATTTAAACGTGGAAGAAGAACTCGGCTGGTCAATGAGAAGAAGAGCGGCTTCTCACCTTGACGGGGGCCGGGGGGCCCTGCAGCAGCGGCGCGGCACTGATGCCCGGGTGCGTCTGGCCTGGAGGGAGGACAGAGGTGATGCTCTGGGCCAGGGTGTCGGGGGTCGAGAGGGGGTACGGAGGTCCCAAATGGGGTGCGGCTGGGCCAGACCCAATGCAGGAGGCCCCGGAGGCACAGGTGGGGTATGAGGGTTGGTGGAGAGGGACAAGAAGCCTTGCATATTTGGGGTGATGGAGGGGGGCAAGAAGCCTTGCATATTTGGGGTGATGGAGGGGGGCAAGAAGCCTTGTATATTTGGGGTGATGGAGGGGGGCAAGAAGCCTTGCATATTTGGGGTGATGGAGGGGGGCAAGAAGCCTTGTATATTTGAGGTGATGGAGGGGGGCAAGAAGCCTTGTATATTTGAGGTGATGGAGGGGGGCAAGAAGCCTTGTAACTTTGGGGGGGTGGAGGGGGGCAAGAAGCCCTGTATATTCGGGGTGGTGGAGGGGGGCAAGAAGCCTTGTAACTTTGGGGGGCTGGAGGGGGGCAAGAAGCCTTGTAACTTTGGGGGGCTGGAGGGGGGCAAGAAGCCTTGTAACTTCGGGGGGGTGGAGGGGGACGATGTGTCTTGGCCTGAATCCGACGTGGTGATCAGGGCTGGAAGGAAACCCAGAAACAGGAGCATTAACTTCAGGCTCGTCCAGACCAGCATCCGACCCGCCGGTCGGATCACCGAGGGCCCACGAAGGTCGGCGAGTTCAAAGCAATAAGCGACTAACTAGAAATGTTTGATGTATTTGTCGCAAAGGGAGAACAAACGAGGACACAAGAACCGAACACACAGGCCAGACCGGTCACTTCGTGATAAAAGCACCGTCCCGACGGAGGTTCTTGACCTCGTCCGACGTCGTACCTGACTCCCGTCTCACTCCCCGGTGTCCCTTGGCGAGCACAGCGATCTCCAACTCCTCCTGCGGCATCTTTGTGATCTTCTGGAGAAAGTGCTTTTCCAAGTCCCTCGCCATCAGGACGATGTCATCCCCGGGCTGGACACGCACACGCACACACGCACACACGCACACGCACACACACGCGCGGTGAGAAGACGCGGGCTTTGGGCTTTGGGCTTTGGGGACCCTCGACTCACCTTGTTGTAGATGTAGCAGTTGGTGAACATGGTGTTGAAGTCCTGGATGCACTCCTGGGCGTTCCAGTAGTAGTTGCTCTCCAGACGCTTCTTGATGGTGCCCATGTCCATCGGGATCTTGATGATCTTATAGTAGTCCTTTCAAGAGAAGGAGGGCGGGGGGCGCTGGTCTGAACCCGGTTCTGCCATTCTTCTGATTTGCCGGTTTTATTTGACTAAAGTTCAGAAAGCAAAGACTCACGGGCAGACTCAGTTTGACGACGTCTACGGGAGCCTGGAAGGGCCACGCAAAGTGGTGTTTCCACAACGGCTTCAACACCTCTTTAAGCAGGTACTGAAAAAGAGCAGACAGAAATCAGTCAAACTCCTCCCCCCCCCCCCCCCCCCCGCCCCCCACCCAACAGAAACCCTGCTACCTGCAGCTGGTTGGTCTGCCGTTTGGGTTTGGAGGGGTTCCATGTTTCCGGGGGGAGAGGGTTGAAGGGGAGAGGCAGCGGGGCAGAGGGGGGGTTCTGGCTGCTGCCTGCATCCAGTCCGTCTCCCATGGCGGTGGCGGGTAGCGGTGGCAGTTTAGGCAGATTGGACCCGTCGGTGGCAGGCGGGGGGCGGGGGCGGGGGCGGGCCCCCCCTCAGGCCATTACACTCCCTCGATTCTCTGGTGGGATAAATGGACGAAAGGCGTCATCGATGCCGGACGCAGCGGGCAACAACGACGCCGCGGCATGGAGACGGACGCTTCCAGCCGCGGCGTGGAGACGGACGCTTCCAGCCTCGGCGTGGAGACGGACGCTTCCAGCCTCGGCGTGGAGACGGACGCTTCCAGCCTCGGCGTGGAGACGGACGCTTCCAGCCGCGGCGTGGAGACGGACGCTTCCAGCCGCGGCGTGGAGACGGACGCTTCCAGCCGCGGCGTGGAGACGGACGCTTCCAGCACCGTCTCAGACGTCCGTCGTTCTTCTGCGTGAGAAACCGAAAACCTGGCAGGGGAGGCTTCCCCTCCAGGAAAAACACACAATCCCGTGTTTGCTATTGTAGCTGTTGTGAGAGGAATCCCATCTACATTCTGAACGGCTCTGCAGTTACCGTGGGAAACCAAACGCCAGCCGCCGCCGCGTTTATATTTACCCAACATTTAGAGAGGAAAGCACGACACACGCGAGGCCAAAGCCTCCCCGTGAGGGTCTCTCTCCATCTTCTGATTATTTCCCTTAGAATGTGAGTTCGGTTTATGTTGAAGACAGATCTCTTTTTCTTACAACGCCGATAAGCAGCTATTTCGTCACGACTCACGTGTTTGTTGCCGTGCAGCCGCGGCCTAGTCCCGTCGTGCGACCATAATCTCAGCTGTTGAGGCAGCGACCGCCAGAGGTTTGTCAGAGACACGTTTGCTGGACACAGGAAACCACAACACAGCTAAATGGCCGGCACTCACACCTGACAGACACACACAAAGAGGAACGTCTGGCTCTAAATATCCTGGAGACACACACAAAGGTACGGCAGGCTGCGTCAGAGTGTACAGCCCATAATACTAAAACACAACCGTGGCATTCCTGCATGGCATGTTGGAGCGCTTCGATACTACCTACGGCTAGTTTTCTAAGCATTTTCTCCAAAGATGCACCTGCTCAGATATCTATCTTGACTTGAGAAACATTCCAAATTAATCATCCAGTAAACGATTCCTGGAAACCGCCTCTCTCTTCCTAGAACTGCACAAATGGCCGCGCCAAACATCTAACCCGAACCCGAACCCGAACCCAGCCTGACGTTGTCACAACCTTTTATTACACTCATCTGTTCTCTTCACGCGTGTGCAAATAATGTTGTAATAACATCAAATGTGTCTCCTTAGTCTTCCATGAAGGCAAGATTCAGTGATCTTAAAGCAAACTTAATGAGAAGGTTGGAGGCTGAAGCTTCCTAAACAGCCCGTGTCGTGGGGTTCAAAGGTCGTGTTGTGGAATTCCTCTGATATCGTGGAACACCAAACCTATTTAGCTTATCTAAACTGACATTGTTTTCTGTCTTGATGCTGAATGTCTTATAAAACAAACTTATTTTAAGTGCATGTACACGCACACGCACCCACACACACACACTACAGATATAATAGGATTTTAACGCCCATCTTTTGCCATAGTTAGAACAAAAACCAGATAACTGCTGCAATCAACATCACAATCACGCCACTCACAGCTATCTAAAATATAAATCTCATATAAACAGCGCATGGAATTAAATCAATGTGCATATAATGATCAATAGTCTTGCAAACAGAGGAGACAGAACTACACACTCTACCATTATATAATTTATCAGCCATTTTGGCACAATTTCCTATCACGTAGTATCGAAGTTATTAACATGACCGGTCGTGACATCATCAAAGAAACGTTAACGACACCGAACATGATAAATAACGTCATGTACGATAAGAACTCCATTTATTCGGAGTCTGCTTCGTCGCCATGTTCGCCGCACGTAACCTGCCTTTCAGAATGCAACCAGACGTGCGCCGATATTCTCCAAATGACGTACGTCGCACGCTCACACGAGCTCCTGCGCCACCGTGCGTAAACTACGCTGCCGAGAGGGCGTAACTTATGTCACGAATACGGCCTACAGGGCTACAAACAAACAGCCTAGCAGCTAACCTGCTAGCATGATACCGACCTGCGAGCTAACGTGCGCGCTGTCAACACGGAGCGTCGATTGCCACGGAGGGACATTAACGCAAGTATCAAGGGGGGAAAGGCGCGACGCAGGGCGCAAACAACGACAACGAAACGACCTCACTTACGAAGGAAAAACATACCGATCCCGAGCGTCCGAGCCCGGCGCGAGGCCTGGGAACACGGCTCACGCTCGGCGCGCCGAAGCGCACATTGACAGCTCGCGAGATACGCGACCGCGTAGCTGTTAGCAAACTTGCTAACAGATCACGGGGGGGTCGACGCTTTTGTCCTGCGCCCCGACGCAATCCACAGAATGACACAAAATGCTATATTCTACCTTGTTCTCTCGGCTGTCAGCGCTGGCGGACGTTCCTCGCCCCAAAGCAAGAACAAACAGTCCCGTTCGGCGTTGATGACGTCAGACGCACGGGGGGCTGGACCAATTTCGTCAGACGAAGTGACATCCCGTAAGCTCCGCCCCCTCGCTCCTGCTGCCCTCTGGGTAACATCGTGCAATACCTTGTAATAGTTTCGATTTAACGCGTTGGATTCATTTTGGGCGACAACAAATTTACGTACTTTATTTTTTCTGTAACAAATATAAATTGTTCGAGCGCACGTGAACGCGCTAAATACGAGGCAGACTGAAACGTAGGAGCAAAACGCCGTCACGTTATCCCTAAAGCGGGACATGATCGATATTCTCACGGTCTCATCCGTTAGGTTAAGGACCAGTTTGTGTTTTTGCCACCGAGAATTACGGAGAAAGCAATGCCAGTGTGTGTAAAATGAATCAGTATCTGTCTTTATGGTAGTACGCCACCTTGTGGTGAAGTACGGTAATAACTACGTGAATACTGTCAACAGTAAGTTCAAGCAGATCCTCTCCACTATTGAACTGCAAACCAACGCGTATCCAAAAGAATACAGAGTACTGTATATTTCATATTCTACTCTACATATTCTATTCAATGTCTATTAACCGTTTTGAAGTCATTCAAATCATCAATACAACACAGTACAACAAATACCTATTGAACAAATTTATTTCTTACTCAGTTAAAGACCACTTTCTTATATTACTAAATGCGAATACTGGATGCGTTTACTCCATAAAGCAACAGTCGCCTCAGTGGACGAGCTGCACAGCAGGCATTTAGATTTACACCGCAGGAAACTCAAAAGGTGTGAAAGATGAACCGAATCGAGGCGACGCGCGTCAGAACATTCACCCGACCGCTTCCTGCCGTGCAATCGGTCCATTAAATCAACACCAGCTGGGAATATAAGGTCCCACCGCGTCCAAAAAAACGACCCACTCCCCATCAACGCAATGAGAAGTGGTCTGAACTCTAAGAAGCACACGACAGTCAACTATACACACAACATCCAAACGTAAAACAGTCCAAATCAAGAACATCCTGAACAAAAAGGCACGAAAACAGCGTCGGCAGGAATAGTTCGACATTTGGGGAGCGCCGACCTCCAACCAAGGCCCAGCAGAACCGTGCCAAGCATGAAACTGGGTTCGTTCTGGTCCCAGACCGGTTCCGTCACCGCGTTTCAGTAGTTTGTGCATGAATCTGGATTAAATCCAATCAGCAACACGACCTCCTTGCTGGGGGGGGGGGGGGAAGCTCGCCACCGACTCCGTCGCGGCTTCGTTTGGCAGCGAGACCAGAAGTGGGAGGAGCCTCTCATCAGGACCGCCACTGACTCGCTGCACCAACGAGTTAACCAGCAGAAATTTGTTCTGATCATCTTCTCTAACTACCGCTGCGACGGCTAAACGGGACCATCTCCAAAAATGCAGAACTATTCCTTTAAAAAAATAAAATACATAAACAAAGCAAAGAGGCAATTAATTAGCCGACAGGCGGTCTGTACATCTCTCGGGAGTGGGGGGGGTATTAACTGCTCTGGACTTAAGGGTGAAAGGTCGTACAGAGTCATTCATCGGTCTTCTCTTCCTCCCCGACCCCCGTTGCCTCCACCCCTTCCGCCTCCTCCTCTTCCTCCTGCTCACACTGTAATCCTTCTTCGTCGATCTCATCGTGGACCACATATCCGTCTTCCTCCTCTCCAAGTTCAAAACCTTGCTCCTCTTCCTGGTTTCCCTCCGCCGCCGCCGCCGCCGCCTCCTCCTCCTCCTCCTCCTCCTCCTCCTCCTCCGCAGCCTCCTCCCCTGCAGCCTCCTCCCCTGCAGCCTCCTCCCCTGCAGCCTCCTCCCCTGCAGCCTCCTCCCCTGCAGCCTCCTCCTCTGCAGCCTCCTCCTCTGCAGCCTCCTCCCCTGCAGCCTCCTCATCCTCTGCTGCTGCTGCTGCAGCCACCTCGCTCTCCATTCCAAGCTCTTCCTCCATCTTCTCATCCACTGCTGCAGCCTCCTCCTCTTCCTCCGGCACCTCTTGGCTCGCCTCTCCTTCGGCCGCCGGCTCGTCCTCGACCGGTGCCTCGACAGCCTGGCTATCTGCCGCCTCGCCGGTCAACTCCAGCTCAGATACATCCATCACCATGGAGTCCTCAGGATCCTGGTCGTCTTGGTTACCAGAGAATGGGTCTTCACCCTGACAAAGAAAAAAAACATTTATAAGCACATCTTCCTCCAAGTTGCTCCAATTAACAATCAGACTGAATTACAAGAGGCGGGTCTAATTTCAGACACTCCAGCCTTTATGGGATGTATTTGAGCGCTTTGAACCAAGCGGTGGAAAAAGCGCTATGCAAGTGCAGTCCATTTACACACACACACACACACACACACACACACACCTTGAGGTAGCTCTCCAGCTTCTTGCCGATGAGTTTGTGGTTAAGGATGCTTCGAGCGACCGACAAACTGGCCCTCTTGGACTGCTCCATCATGCCCTTGATGGAAACAGCAGGATCACGTCACACCAAACATTACAGAAGCTCAAACACTCAACACGGTCCCAGACCGAGCAGTAAAGGACCCGGTTTTGTTCTCGGCGCGTGTGGAGCAATGCTCGATACCTTCCGGTTGTAGTTGTGGTCAGGAGATTTGACGTGTTTCTGTATGAGGTGCAGCTGCATGGGGATGAAAAGGTCACACGCTGCACAGTGGGCCGCTTCCACCTTCCTCATGAAATGCTCCATACCAAGATCTAGGTAGAAGCCCGGGATATTGAGGATGACCGATGGACGATCGTACTTTGCTGCTGCTGCTGCTGCTTACCCCGGGTGAGGTCCTGCTCCTTGTACATCTGGCAGATGGCAGTACTGTGGTTCTCCAACTGGCTAACCCGCTGATCCGTCTTCTTGAATTTGTTCTGCAAATAGTCCTACGAAAAACAAAACCATACGGTCGTCATTAAACAAATAAAAGGCAAAAGCACTTCTCAGCATCGTGTCGCGTGCGGAGAGCCACCTGAAGGAAGTCGGTGGTGGGCTTGGACAGCTGGCCGGCCAGGAACTTGAAGTGGTCCTTGTGAAAGCGGCTCTCCAGGTGAGTTTCCATGTCCTCCTTGTAGAACGAGCGGAACTTACACGCCGAGCACGCAAACATCACCCTGAAAATACAGAAAGGAAACCCGGCCCGTTCAGGAATAGTCCTGGACTGGCAACCTCAGAACTCGGTGACAACAACCGATAAAAACGAAGGCAGCAAGCTAATCTCACAAAGAGAGGGACAGAAAGCAGAAATGGAGGTCGGCGTCTTCTCACCTTTCCAGGAAGCCCCTTCTCTTCCTCATTTTTGGATGCTTCTCCTGAGCTTGAGGGGGGGTCTGTTTGCCCTGCTGACCTTTCTTCTCTTCGCTTTTGGGCAAAGCTAAAAGGCACACACGCAGATGGACGACGTTAGGTGACAGTCAGGGAGAAATGTCTGGAGTGTCTGGAGTTGGGCTCACCATTATCGCCATCTGCTGGTGGTTCGGGCTCCTGCGAGGGAAAGGGATCTCGTTTAATTGTGATTGTTGAGTCCAGCTTAAATGTCAAACCTGCAGACGTTAAAGTGTTGCTGCAGAACATTCAGTCTTCACGCGGCATAGCGTCTGAATTCCTCTTAAACTCCACTCACCTCAGCCGGCGGCTTCGGCTCTCCGTCGTCACCATCTTTCTCGGTTTCCTCTATGAAACACAGAACACGTCGCTGTCACGGTGGAGACAGAAGCAGGACTGATCGCACAAGATTCCTTCTGACCGCAGGATGAACGTTGTGAGTTACCTTTGGCATCTTCTGAGCCCGCGCCCTCCGTCTTGTTCAGCTTAGACTCCGGCTCATCGGCTGGACTTAACGTCTGCTTTCTCTTCTTCTGGACTTCACGCGGTTTCACCTGCTACCGTCGACACAGTGTCAAATTGGATACAGAACTTTTAAGAGAAGGGAAAAGCTTTCAGAAATTAACACGCCTACATCGTTTAGTGCCTATCAATATGGACCGAGCGCATGTCTGCTTTCATTTCCGTCAGCAGTGCTTATCCGTATCTTTCTGGAATGCAGTTACCGGAGGAACAAAGTCAAGAAAAATAAAAACCAAACAAAATATTGGGCTGGGGGGGGGGTGGTCACTCTCCTTTACAAAACCAGAAAGGGACAATAGGAAGAGGTGCCACCCACGAGGCTCTGCTGACCACGTCACCTACGGCCTGGGCGGAGCTAGGGGGTCGGGGGTCAGGTGTGCGGCGCATTCGTTTAGACTATTTGTTCTACATGGCAAACAGCAAGCACTAGCGTTTAGGCCGACTTGCTCGTGTCTGAGGAGGTCTTTTCTTTTCTTTGGCTGGAGGTACTTACTTTGTTGAGGGGTCTCTTGCGGCCTCGCTGGCGGCCAGCCCTCGGGCCCCCTCCAAAATGCCTCCCAGGAAAGTCGTGAGGCCCTTGAATGGAGCCCTGATGGAAGCCCCCACTCTCAGGGTACATGCGGTTGGACAGGAGGGATGGGAGCTTGCCTCTACCACCTCCTGGAGAGTGGCCGCGGTGAGACGGGACACCGCTGCCAATGCCCCGCCCACCTCCGCCTCCACCTAATGGGGTGGGGTCAGGCCTGCGGCCGCCAAAGCCTCCTCCAGCTCCTCGACCCCCGGCACTTCCACCCCTTCTGGGGGAGCGGCGGCCTGCTCCAGCCCATCCTCCACCTCCAGAGCCTCCTCCCTGGCCAGTGTTGAAGGGCTCTCTGATATTCTGTCGCATTTTAGCGACTCCATAGGAAGAGGAGGGGCTGTCAAAGCCTCCCCCTCCTCCGAGCCCAATCCCCCCACCGAAGCCCGCGCTGCCTCGCTGACCCAACAGCATGTTGTCCCCTCGGCCATAACCATAGCTACTGCCGCCGGATCTGAAGAGATCTCGGGAGGAGGTGCGCGAGTCGAATGACTCGTACTGGCCATACCTGCGAGAGGGAGGGAGAGGGTTGGTAGAGAAGAGCAGAGAGCAGGGGAGGCAGAGGGAGGCCAGGTTTGGATTTCTCCACCCGCTTTTCCTTCTCCGCCATAGTCTTGCTTTCCCCGTTTGCCTTCTAGTCACGCCCAGATTTATTTCAGAAACCACATTCGATCAAAAATGGATGATCCAAGACAAGCTCAATGTGATGCAGTAATCATTGCCGTCTCATTTATGATACAGAATCTCATCCGGCCACTTTCAAACAGTATTCTGCAGCCGAGAGGACATGCGGTTTCTTAGGCCGTGAAACCCTGAACAGACACGGACACAGTTCGTCAGAACCACCGACGTCTTGGGACAGGCGGAAGCGGCGAAACTAGAAGACTGGATTGGGTCCAATACTCCAGACAACGCGAGAAGCACAAACTAGGCCCGTCACAGGGATCCCACAAGCGGCTTTCATTTCGGACTTCAGGCTTGAGATTTAATATCAAGCCGTCTCCTGCAAACTCGTCTCTCTCTTGCATCACCTAAAGCCAGAACATTTAAGTAAGGGTTAGGCAAAGGGAGGATGAGAGAAACAGAGTGTGTGAGAACAAGCAAAGACAAACGCCAGGCGATGTTCACGGCGGGCGGGGGCGGGGGGGGGGCAAACACTGACGGGCTTCGTGTAGCGGCTGTCAACCCGATGAGATGATGATGGAAAGGTGCTGCGACTGCACCTCAGTAGTGGTGATGATACTCACTGAGGAATAACATCTTCTCCCAGTAACCAGACAAATAACACGGCAAATGGGGGAGGGGGGCATTCAAAGACTCCTCGAATGCTCAGACATTCAAATGTAGCCGGCGGACGACAACACGACCGTTTCACCGAACAGGATTCGGAGTGAACAGCGGAAGCAAGCAGCCCAGTTTATTTCTTCTCCACAGTACTGGATGGTCTTTGTGTTTTGTATACAGAACCACAAGACCTGCGGTTCCTATTAATGAATAGCATCAGAAGGCATCGTTTAATATCGCATCCTAATGCGAATTGGGACATTTACTGAGACATCGTCGAGCTACGAGCCCAGAGAAAATGTGGGATGACGGGATGGAACACAAACGGAACACAAGTTATTATTATTACCTGTCACCCCGGGACCCCTTCAAACCCCCTTCCAACTGCGTGAGCATGTCCAGGCGTTGGTTAATCTTGGCGATGACTGAATCGGGGTGAGTGTCTGGGGAGGAGAGCAGGGACGCGCCGGAGAAGCTTCTCTTGGCGTGGCCGCCACCTCCGTAGCCGCCGAGCCCAGGCGTCGAGTCCTTATAACCTGTCCCATAAAGGTCAAAGCCCCCAGAACCTGATATAGTGAGGAATTAAAAATATTATACATTCAATGAAATCACCACTCATTCAAAAATGTGACTGAAGAAAATCACATTACAGATTCAGCAGTTTTAGCTAATTAAATGTCAAACTGAATTGTTTTTATATATAAAAGTGCCTCCCCTATAATCGTACAGGCCTTTACTATGCCTAAAATAAGCGTTTTACAGTATACAATCATTCTTTGGGTATCTACACCAACGTTGGAAAGCAGTTTTACAATGTCATTTATTTAAAACGCACGTCCAACCGCCAGCTAATGGTAGCAGGCTCGTAAACATAGGCTGTTTGTATGGCAGTCAGATAGCTAACAGTTAGCATTCAGCCGCTTCCATTGAACCAACAGCGTGCTTTTAAGACATTATCGCATGTTTCGCGTTTTCCCAGTATTACTGAGAGGCGACGAGGATGATATGAGGGAATGGGCCCACTATGATATTTTAAGAATTTACTGAAACACAAAATCTGCAGGTTTGCTGGCTGAAAACAGGCCTCAGGTGATCCTCACCTCTGCTGCCCCCACCCCCCCAGCCGGAGTAGCCTGCAAAGTGAGAGAATAAATTAGACAAGGAAACTGACAGGTAATAGATGTTATTCAAACACATTAGTATTCCAAAGTGATCATATACTTAAGCTCAAGTACGTCATAAAATGCTTCAGAGATATGAACATTAACAGACACGATGGTTAATTTGCCCTCCAGTTTTTAAAAACATGACAATAATGCGCCGATCTTCTGTTACATAATAAATTAAATGTGTCGGAGATGGTAATGCTAAACCAGACCCAGGCGGCCATTTAAAAAAGCAGGATATTCAGACGCTGGCTCCATTTTAACAGAACTGACCTAATTCAAGCAAAGAAATTAACGCGATGCTAGCTAGCATTTCCGCTATGAAAGTGGTAGCGACATGCTAACCTCTCTAACGCTAGCTGTGCTGCGTTAGCTCGAGTAGTTAAACCACAATTCGCTCTGAAATCAAGCTATAAGCCTTTTATTATAAAAGCCGACATGTTAATAACATTAATTACTTGAATATTACTCCCTTTTTTTTAAGCCTAAATGGGCTACACATCTCCGCTAAGTTGAAACTAGCTATCCGGCTAACACACTTGGGCCTTTGTTTCAAGCTAACAAGCCGGAAACCACGGCGGTGGTAGCTAAGGTAAATATCGCTATTTGCGTCGCAGGATTAACGCACAAAACATCAGTGTGATCCCAGATACTCCGTGCGTATTTACCAGAACCGTAGCCTCTGTTATCCATGATATTTAGTGCGCCGCTCGGACAATCCAATCGACCTCGGCGCAGCAATTAAGAATCGTTGTTCCAAACTGGAGCGATAGCGCGGTCCGGTCCACAACACCCACGTGACGCCGCAGCCGGAAGTCACCCACACATGATATGTAAATAAGGCTTTTAGAACACTCTTTATTGCTTGACAATACATTTGCTTAAGTAATTTTTGTATTTCATTTTATTTTATTTCCTCTGACGTCATTAATTACCGTTTTGTATACGCAAATATTCTTATATACGGTTCACTTTTGTATTCCATAAAGTTATTTAAAGGAAAAAAATGCTTTAGCTAAGTTCTCTCCACTTTCCCTTAAGATTTAAGAACGAGCATTTTCCAAAAGTTTCTTTACTTTTTCAGGAAATTGAGCCTGAATATTTGCAAGGGCTGGTATCTGTAATATTGTCTGTCTTTAATATAAAGTGTGAGTTTGATTTTTGATAAAGTTTGGGGGCAGAATGTAAACTCCTCACTGAAAGGCCGCAAGTCGAGTGAGGCAGCAGCGCTCACCACTGCGCCATTGTGCTGCCCAAAATTCATTTATCTTCAAAAGGGTTTAAAGTACAATTAATAGTCATTGGCTTTATGAACTTACAGGAATCTACCAAATAACTGAACACACTGTTGAACACAAAGGAAGCGGGGACTGTCTCCTGGAGCAGATGTTGCATTTAAGATGTGAAGATGGAGACACGCTGGTCTGGAAGAGAGGAAGATCCATCTTTATGATTGAAGCAGGAAGAAAAGGAAACAATGTCGCAGGAGAATCATGGAGCCCTTTGACCTTTACTACGGTGGAAACAAACCGGACGCTTCAGAGGAATGAACACATCCCGATCGACGGGCGACCTCAGGATCTTCTCGTGCACGCTAATGAGACACGTTGCAGCTCACCTCATGAATACTTTTGCCTTCTTCCGTGCAAAGCCGTGGTGTTTTGAGGCCCGGAGACCTTCACCCTTTGCATACTTTTTCTGGAGTTTCCGAGTGCGTCCTTGTGGAAGACCTTACTGATGTTCCAGACGCCACTGATAAAAGTGAACGCGAGACACGGGGCCACTCGCTGCTTCAATAACACCTCTTGTTCTGCACCGACCAAACACCCTCCTTCAGGTTAATGTATGTAGCGTGTAGCATTAGCGTGTTGGTTACAGACAAGAAATTCAACAAATACTCAAATATAAGGCATTCAAAGTAGTAAAAGTACATCGTTATATATATTATAAACCCCATCTGAGACATATCTCTTAAATCAGTTCCGACAGCTTGGTTTATTTTATTACATTCACTGCTAAATGAACTCAACGTCACTCACTTTTATACCTCAAGTCAGAGTTTAATGGCTCTTTTTGAACGTATTCTACATTTTCCCATTTGGTGCAACGTTTCCTTTCCACTAAGGTAATGTGGAAAATAGCAAAAACCCTCTTTCACCAGCAACATGACTGCGAGCAAATCATTCCACGTTGTACATATTATGCGTCTTTTTAATTTATTGTTATTTTGTTTCAATGGAGTAACTGAATTTTAGTTTTATTGGTATTGTTAAATGTCGATGATTTATGTACTAAGGACTTTCAACGGAAACAAGACCGCAAGGGCTTTTTTTGAAATGCTCCTCTTAGACAGGATGATTGACTGTACTTGTACTTTAACATTCTATGTAATAAATATATTAATCATCATCATCTTCTTTAACTCTTTAATTTCGCTTCCCGTGTTCAGGCATCCCAGTGCTCAAAGAAAACAACAACAACAACAAAGCCACGAATAAACTGCTCACCAGCGACAGCTCCCAAGTCCACACATTCACATTTCAGGAAAAGGATCGATTCCCATCAGATTATTTTCGTGACAAACTTAACTTAATTTAACATAAATAGACACCACAGTAACCACAGCATTAAGGATGTATAAGAATTAAAGTCCAGAAGAGTAAAAAACCCATAAATAAGCCTCCCGGTCTCCGGCCACCACCGGGAGTCCTCGGGATTCCCTCACCTAACAGGGCGGGGCAGACCTCTTCAAGTCGGTCCAGTAGGTCAACAGATCTTTTGGAGACCCTAGAATGTAGGTGATGACTTTGGAAAACTCACAGCGGTCATAATGTGACAAGTAGGCCTTGAACTGAGAGGGATCCGGCGGCGACTTGGGCTCAAGTCCGAGCATTTTCATGCACTTTCCAATGTAAGCATCCTCGACGTTAAAGTAGCTGACTGATTTTGAGATCTCCACATATTTGAGAGGAAGGTCATTGGAGAAGACGTAGCCCATGCCCAGAGCGTAGGTAGGGTAAATGGGTTCTGGGTACAACTCCTCAGAGACGTACCACTTGGAGTCCCGTGAACGCACAACGGGCCTGTCCCACATAAGGTACCCCGTCAGGTAGTCCGTCTTGGGGATGTCCGGCCTCTTCAGCATGATTACTAGGTTTTCAATGTTCAGGAACATGTCCGAGTCGACCTTCATGGCGTACGCCGCTGTCGGACAGCGTGTGGCCAGCCAGTGCATCATCACCATGGTTTTGATGGTCAGGTTAGCATAGCTCTCCATAAAATCACTCTGGATCAGGTCTTGGTGCTGCAGATTCTCCTCTTTGACATTTCCATGCACCTTCTCGGCCTCAGAACCTCCAGATAATCCCAGCATGAACAGGGTAAGCACCGCCTTGCCCCGAACCAGTGTCTCGTTGCCCCATGTCCGCCGGATGGCGTCCCGAGCTTCCACATCATTAGGTCTCACCGCAACCATCAAGACCAAGAAAGGATTCCTGGCCATGCATAAGTCTTTGTTATCCATAATAAAGAGGTAGTTGCGTGGGTAAGCTATGTGGTACTGAAAAACCACAGGCGGCGCCGGCGCCGGCGTTGGCGTCTCGCTGGGTGTAGCTCTGTGTTTGGGACCGAGTCCAGTGGTCTGATTGGAAACCCTCTGATGCTGAGAACGGAATGCAAATCTGTCCCACACGGAGCTGATGGACGTAAAGTAGCACAGAATGCAGAGCAGGAGACAAAGGACGAGCATGAGCTGGAACAAGGAGTGACTCAAAGGCTTCTTCTGGAGCGACGGGGCGTCAACAGGCCTAAAAGAGATCAAGAGAGACAGAGATCAAACAGGACAGATCATGTTGGGGACGAGAGAAAGAAGCATAATGTTTTAAAAAGATTCACGGAGACAATAAATAATGTCATAATCTCGTGAAAATAAAGCAAGCCGACTTAAAGCGGTTCAGATGTTCTTATCTGAACATGGAGTGCGTGTTCATCCTGAGCCGATAGCCAATGACCAGGACCAAGTCTGTTTACATGAACAAACAAACACCTGCGCCAGACCTGAGGAGCTTACTGTTGAGACGCAGCGACCCCCTTCAGCCCCAACAGTCGCCCTGAACCCAGCGGGGACAGCAGGGACAAGAGGACGCCGACCTCCGCCTTCAGCGCGCGTCTCAGGCGGAGAGCCGACACGAGGAAACGCCCGCGGCCACGCCCGCGGCCACGCGCCGTGACGCGCACAGGTGCGGCGGCGGGACCGGCGGGGCCCGCGGGGGCCCCAGCGAGCTCCGCCGAGCCTTCCCGAAGCGCCATGAGGCTGACTGAAGTTCACAGACGTTTACACGAGGTTTAGCAGCACCGCCATCAGGAAGACGCGCGGGGGGGGGGCGTTGCGTTAAATGGGCCGCCGCTTGAGATAAGGTGCGTTGGATACGCGCTACAGGGACTGGAGCCTGCTTGCGCGTCGGGGATGAAGTACAATGTCATTAATTTATCGGTGTAAAAGCTCAAATCAATTTGTTCCATATTGATTGGACTGGAAACGCGCACACGCGCACATACTAATATCACTTCTTTGTTTACTAAAACAATCTCTTCATTTTTTTCAAACGGGCGAACGTGTGTGTGTGTTTTGGAGGAGGTGTCATTTGCAAAGGCAATATTTGATGTGACGCTATGTCGCTATAGGTATTGTAATATTCAGGATGTCGGTGAACGTCACACATCACCAGTCCAGGGAAGGTTGTCGGTTAAACGCCAGCAGTGAATAAACCTCTCCATCTCTCACCCACGTACTGATTTCATATGCAGCCATCCTTCCTGGATTAATACTTAGTTTGTATCTGGAATTGAAATCCTACTTGTAAGTCATGCAAATCAAAAAAGAAATGGCGATTCGACACATTCCAGGCAGTGGTTGGTATAGGTCGGTGTGACCCGAATGCACCTCATTAATCATGTAGCGGTACTTTCTCCTGCCCTCTGGTTTCTACAGGTCAGAATCAGACAGAACTTTATTATCCCCAGCAGAGACACACAATTCAGTCATCACACAATTAAAACACGAAAAGTGGCACAGAAGGCTGGCCGTTGATAAAACCAATGGATGCAGGAACAAATGAATTTTGGAATCTGGTTGTCCTGCACTTTGGTACTGTGGAAGTTCGTACTCTACTAAAAGTTGATCTACATGTACCATGTACCGACGCAGAAGGCAGCAGCCTGTGTTCAGAGGACAGCTTGTGCTGTTTGTTGTAACTCTGATTGTACGGGACAGAGAGCTCCTTAAAACTGACCCCAACATCTTGCGACACCTCTTTGTGATGCTGTTCGGCCGGTTTCTGTCCTTCAAGGTAAGGGACCCAAACCAGCAAGTAAAAGAGAAGGTTAAAACAGACTCAATAAAACAAGAATAAAACATCTTCACAAAAGAGGTATCCACACTAAAACTTCTCAACTTCTGGTAAAAGTACATGCGCTGGAGGGCCTTTGCACACGGTGTTTGGCTCGAATGCCAGCTTGCCGTCCATGATGGCACACAGGTATTTGTACTGCTGTACCGTTTCTACTGCCTGGCCGTGAATAAAAACAGGGTGGATTGGTGGGGGCTTCCTCCTAAAATCAATGAATATTTCCTTTGTTTCCTTCATATTAATGTTCAACAAGGATCTCTCACACCAGTTTAAAAAGTCACCGACCACTGCGCCGTGATCGGTGTTCACATTACCGAGTCTGAATAGACGCTTACCTGATGGAAGGGTTTCTATAATATTATATTTATAGTGAAATGCATATTTCCTTATTCACGTACTTCTCCCAAGCAGAGCTGCATTTGCCGACGCACAGAAAGTCAGTGTTGGTTTTCAGATCTTACCTTTTCAGCTTTTTCCCACCTGAGCCGGTCTCTGGGTCACCCACTACTCCCCGACTCTTCCTTCCTGATTCCCTCAGTTCTTCCCGATCCATAATTCTCTATTGCCTCTTGCCAAGCTTCAGGGGTCGAGGTGATGATTGCAGCGGGAGGAGTTTGTTATAAAAATCACATGACATAAACGCACCATTTATTTCTGCTGCCCAGTGGAGTGTGTAGGTGAGAGAGAGAGAGAGAGAGAGAGGGTGGGATCTGTGGGAGGTTAGAGTTGTGTCGTATGCTTTCACACCTTCGGTCAACTCTCTCTCTCTCTCACACACACACACACAATTAAATTTCTTTTTTTTTTACTTTACCAACTCATACCCCCCCCCCCCCCCCCCAACACAACTACACTGTGCTCTAGATATATTTTCATGGGGTCATAAAAGCATCATAATCACAGCGATATATAGGAAGGAAGGACGAACGCCTTCTGTTGCTGGTGAAACTGGAAATGCACAATTCATATTCACGAACAGCTGGTCTTCTTCCAACTCGTGTCTCCTTATTATACCAAACGGAAGCACTTAGAGATTTAACATCAGTGGTCCGAGGACTGACCCTTGTGGGACACCAGAGATAGAATTTCTTTCCACGGATTTGAAATAATAAATGTACCTATGGAAAATTCAGCATTATGACTCGCCTGAAGAAAAACTGCTCAGTATTATATCACATCCACACATTTTACTGGGACATAACGTACTGGAGTAGTAAATGAGCTATTTCCAAAGTACATAGAGTTTCCAGTTAACTTACTTAAGCTATTGAACCTTATACCCAATGAACCTGAACTAGAAACCCTTTTGTGTGATTATACGTTTACAGCTGGCGTAACTCAACTTTGTACTGTGAGAAAACGTCAAATCGTCAAATCTGCTTCCAGAACGGAACAAGACTCATGAACCGGTCCACTCCAAATTCACAGTTAAAGTTAATAATTCCTATTCACTGAACAGAAATACATTTTTATGGCATATGTTTGAACATAGGGCAAAATCTGACATTTTCTTTACTGAAAAAAAGGAGAGATAAAGAACTGGACGGTAGCTAGCCTCAACTCTATTTTAGGATTTGGGCAGCTAATAATCACAACGTATTGTGGTATAGTTATGATATGCTATTGACAAACACAACAGAATTAGCTTTAGCAACACTCGAACCAGATGTGAGACATCACAGCACAAAAGGAGACACAAGTTGAGCTTCTCGTCCTTGTGTTTATTGACTTCGTCATTTCCATCAGCAGGTGGAAGAGTTACAGCGGCCCCGATGCAGAAATCACATCCGTTGTCGACTTATTCAACGTCACTGTTCTAAAATGTCATTGAACGTACATTCATACTCGTAATATTTGCGTAATATATTTCTTTCTTTATATAGCTTGTGATATATTTTCAGTTCAAACATAAGGCACTCGGACACCTTCCGAAATACTGATTATTATTACAATTATTATTATAAATCAATGTGCAAAAATAAAAGAGAATACAGGAAGCATCAACACGGATACTGGCCACATGTGGCCATTGTCAAACATTCACTTTTCAAAAATAAGCAGTTTTCTTCTTTTGTACCTTTAAATTTGGATCTGAAGCAAATGTGTACTCGCTGAAGCTCGACACACACTTTTGTCGACCGTGTTCCATCTTGAACGTTATCTTCATCGATCCGACGCCTTGTTTAACAAGCAGGGCTGACCTCAAGCAGATCATTGTCCCGGGAACAGCAAATAGCTTACGGTAAACCACGAAACGACCGGAGCAGCTCGCAAACAGTCCGAGAGGACGGAGAAAGTTTCATGACACACTTAAGTCAATTTCAAAGAAAATAAAAGAGCAGCTGACAGCCACGCTGCCACCGTTTACGAGGAGTGAATCAGTGACACGGACGACGAGTGGAAGTGACTCACATTCCGCCCTTAATCTGCTTCACAGTGAGATTTATAAAAACGCTAACCGATGTTCCATTAAATGATTAAATGCGTGGACTGTTTATTCGCCCATTGCTCCCCGTAATCATGCTTTTATTTCAAAAGGGTGGAAGCAGCCAGTGGGGGATTGTCAAACACGATCAGCTGATTTTTTTAAGGCCATTGTTTTTTCCCAATGCAGGATGTCTGCGAGACATCTGCCATCGCCTCAACGCACACGGGATTTTATTTTGGAAGGATGTTGACGTGTAAATATGGCCGTGAGTCTTTGAGCCTGAGCGATGATTTCAACACATCCTCGAGGACGTCTGAAAACACGAGTTGGTAAAAAAGGACTTGATGGGGAAATGCTTTCCCGCTCTGTGACATTTAAATCGACCCTTTAAACTAAACAACAACAACAACAGCTGGAATATAAATGATTCCAGGTGTTTTTACACATTCAACACAAAGACTTTCAATCTGTCTTCACTCGCCGGAATGGCTGAAGTGCCTTTCATGGCTGGAATGGTGACACACACACACACGCACACGCACACACACACACACACACACACACACACACACACACGCACACACACGCGGGCCAGGCTGGTTCTGGTTCTACGCCGTGCTAGCTGACGACAGCTGGCTTGAGGAGGAGCGCCCTCTGAGGGACAACCAGCCAGGACAACGTGTCAGGTCTTCTGGGCCCCACCGGGGCAGACAGGTTCAGCACCTCCTCCTCCTCCTCCTCCTCCTCCTCTCCTTCCTCCTCTTCGCTTTTGGTCTCCTTCCCCGTCATCGGTCTCAGACTTCTCAGAGCTCCCAGCCCGAACATGGAGGCAGCTCCAAAGTGCAGCAGAGCAGAGTCTAAGAGTCCAAGCGACCCGATGCCGCCGCCTCCCCCTCCGCCCATGGAGAAGAGCGGAGCCCCGTGGTGACCCAGGGCTCTGGCCTGGCAAAACGCCGAGAGAGGAAAAGAGGACCCCAGGCCTCCGAGAAGAGCCGCGGCAGGCCTCGGGACGATGATCTGGGCCCCGCCCGCGGCGCTCTGGCACCCCGGGTGGATCGTGCCTGTTCCCAGCCTGCCAGAGGCGCCTTGTTCCGGAGCTACAAAGTGGCCGTGCGCCTTGATGTGCTTGCGTAGCGAGCTGGGGTCCGTGTAGCGCTTCAGGCAGCCCGCCATCTTGCAGCAGTAAGGCTTGTCGACGTAGTGGGTGCGGGTGTGTTTGAAGCGGTCGCTGGAGTTGGAGTAGCGTTTGCTGCAGCCTTCGTAAGGACAAACGTAGGGTTTCTCCCCTGGAGGAGGAAACGGAGAGGAGTCAGCGTCCGCAACGGGTCAGGGGTGCTGCTGATGTCATCAGCTAGTGACGAATCTGACCTCGCCTACAGGACCCCCCCCGTACACGACTACTGAGAGGACATCTGAGGGGACACGTCTTGTGTAAAGCGGTCGGTTTGCACAGGAGGGCCCGGCCCCAGGAGACCTGACAGAGCAAACACTCATGACGGGACGTCGTGGCAGATTTATGTGTGAACGCAATCGTCCGCGGGCGTAAAACGACCCATAAAGCAGCAGGAAGTGTGGCTTTTATGGTCTGGTTTGTGTTACCTAGGAGACCATCCATCAATGAGCAGCAGGGAGACGCACCCCGAGACAATCCCTGATCAGCTAATCTGTAACCGCTTATCCGAATCCGGCTCGAGGGATACAGACCTCTCCCGGCGGAAGTGGGCGGGGCATGCCCCGTGGACCTGGTGGCTTGGTGAACTCACCTGTGTGTGAGCGGGTGTGTATCTTCAGGTTCTCCAGCCGCGAGAAGCTCTTGTTACAGGTGGGGCAATGGTGCGGCTTCTCGTTGGTGTGTGTGCGGATGTGAATCAGCATTTTATACCTGGAAAACACAGAAGGCGTGTTTGTCGAGGATACAAACACGGACGTCGTACCTGACCCCAGACGACCTCTGTAAGCGGCCGTATCCTTATCAACATACTCCCAGCTCCCGGAGGAACCCGGATCCTGTTCGCAGCTTCTGGTCTAAGTTTTATTATCAGGGAACTTCCCATAAGTGCAGACGAATGTCCAGAACATGATGTACGTACACGGTAATTAAAACAAGGAGGTTCTGCTTTTAACGGTTCATTTGTCCGTCTGTTAACACGATTATGGGAAAACTGCTGGATGGATATTGATGAAATAAATCTGAAGTTGGGTCTTGGACTAACTTTGATAATTTACTTATAATGGAGGCTTTAAAATATATATATCTTGTAGAATCTGCATTAAATTCAGTCACCAGAAATCCCAGTCATAAATGGGTCCGATATGAACCATCATGAAAAACGTCTCCTGGTTCTGATCCGGAATGAGGTCAGGAACAAATATTACATCAAACACATACTAAATACTTTTTATTGATTTGTCCCTCGGAGGTTTACAGTCAGTGCCTGTTACACTCTCTAACTGTATTCCGCTGCTGGTCGCCGGGTGAAGTGGGTGAAGTGTCTTGCCAAAGGACACAACGATAGTGCACACATGAGACCAAGCCGGGAATCAAACCACCAACCTCTCGATCACAGGACGAACCTCTCAACCACTGCTGATTCACTTTGGCTTTTCATGGTGAATAAAGATACCAAGAACAATCTAGAACCTTTTGGCGCTGATCCAGATCACCGTGTGGACGGCGTGGATCCAGTTAGGAGGGGAACGAGCTGCTTGGGGGAGGTCTGTGCTCTCTGAGTGGTTTCCTAGTCATTTCTGCATCATTCATTTTGAAGACGTAATTTCGGACCCCGATCGTGACGTTTTTCTGCATCGATCAGTTACCTGGCGTTGAAGCCCCTCCCGTTTCGGGCGCAGCCCTCCCACTTGCAGCAGTACCCAGAATCCCTTTCAGGCTTGACGTGGAAGTCGTTGATGTGATCCACCAGATCCTGCAGCGAGTCGAATCGCAGGCGGCACTGGAGGGGGGGGGGACAGCGACGGTCAACGCAGCTAAGAAGGGCTGAAACGCTACGATATAACAGCAGCTCCGTTTATTTAGCTCGCAGCATAAACGACGTTACGCTTTAAATAAAGTTGCTTCGAAGGTACGTTTCATTTTTTTCATTTTTCCACAGACATTAGAAATTAGATTCCTCTTGCTTTTTATAAATATTGTAAACCAGTGTGTGAAATATTTTACCTATTTATCTGCAACACTTATTTTTATTTTAACACAATAATTGCTCGATCCTATTTTAAAATATACCATGAATCGACAATTTCCAAAAAGTCATGGTGGCAGTTTGAGATGATTTTCAGAACAACAATGATACAAACCTCCAAAACATTTTATTTTCCAGTGATGACGTAACAGAAATGTACTTTACATTTTAAAAGTAACTGACTGCAATGGGTGATTGTCTAAAATTAAAATAAGCAGGTTATGATAAGCTTGTGTTCTCAGCACCACCTAGTGGTCAGAGTTATGACGCAGCCATTTGTGATGCAATAGAAATTAAATGCATCTGATTGATTGAACTTTTTTTTCATTGTCTTGCTGTGCCGTGATTCCGTTTTACGCACCTTCATCCAGCGGCAGGTCAGCTGACTGTCATCTGGGGAAACTCGCCTCTCTCTGTTCTGGCCAATGAACATGGAGGAAGGAAAGCCGTAGGCCCTCGGTGGACTCCTGAGCGGCAGGTAGAACGGATAACCCTGCGGCGAAGCTCCGCCCTCCACGCCTCGATGACGAGCCGCTTCCTGGAAGCGACGGAGACGGAGAGAGGTGGAATCGCTCAGATCGGTGACGAGAGCGAGACGACGATCCGACACCTGGACTCACCTGTGAGAAGAGGTGTGGCTGAGGACTGCGGCTGCTGTGAGGAGACTCCAGCGGGGAGGGAGGGGAGAGCGAGGAGGGGGAGGAAGGAGACGGGGGGAGGGAGGATGGGTGGCGAGACGAGGGTGACAGGCTGAGGTCCATCGCCGGGGGGCTGAAGCAGGACCCTGGTCGCTCCTGGCAGGGGGACTGGGAATCTGAAGCGGGATAAAGAGACGTCAGCATCACGCTAAGCCGGGAGCAGCCCCCGCCTGATGGGAGGAAGGGAGCCGCAGCTGGATGACAGCGGCCGTCGGTTTGACCCTCACCTGGAGAGGAGGGCGGGGAAGGAAAGGCGGCGCAGAAGAGGCGTGGTCGTGTAGCGCTGAGAGGGGCGCAGGGAGAGGAAGCACAAGCCCTCTTTCCCAATCTCGCTCGACCATCTGTCCGTCCGGAGGGAAGTTTCAAGTCCAACGGCTCGTCCAATGACAGCATGGCTGACGGTAGCTCCTCCCCACCTGGGGAAAAAGAACAGAAACGGACGCTCAGTTTTGTGATTCCTGTTTTTGGACGTTTGCTGTTGCAGTAAAAACCGACGGCGTGGGTTCGACCAGCCGCCCTAGATGGTCCCGCTTCGCCGAGGGGCTCAGTGCGTTTTTATTCTCAGTACTTTTCCACACGGAGACGTACTTTGGGCGTAGCATGAGACAGAAAAACAGCAACTCTTGACCATGACTCAGCTCGTTATTTCTTGTGAGACCAAATGACTCAAGACCCTGCTTCAAAGAGAACAGGAAATACTTTCGGCAAAAAACTGAGGAGGAAAAAATCCGCAGTGGAACGGGCCGAAACGTCACACGGATGTTTGACAGCTGCTGCAGAGGTGGGCGAGGCGCTCGGGCTTTAACGGCTTATATATAATATATATATATATTATATATATATCAGAAGTTTGATTTCTCCACTCTGACATTCGCCAAAGCCGTCCAATCAGCGCGAGCGAGCGACAGGTGCCTTCCCACCTTTTTTTCGCGCCAAGCTGAGCTAAGCTAAGCTAACTGATGCTAACCAGGCTCTGGATCCACTCCGATCTCCCAGACGTGGATTTAACTGTGGATCCCGGATGCCTCCAGCAGGGGCGCACGTCGACGCAACGGCAAACGCCCTTTAGCTAGCGGCGCTTCCTTTCGGGGATTCGACCTAGCAACCTTCCAGCGACACGCGCATCTATTCAACTCGCTGGCACGACAGATTCCTCCCCGGGTATAACGTGAGGCCGAGGCTAAACCACAATGAAGTCAGTGTTTAGGTCGCCCTGCTGGCCCGATGCTTCACCACGCACACACACGCACGCACACACACACACACACACACACAGACTAAAGTCACATCATGCACATAACTCCCAACCACATGTGAGCCCCCCCCTCTAGAACCTCCAGCAGCTCCGCCCCTTGTTTCCCCTCGATGACCTGCGTTTGGGCAGCCGGCCCATTCCCTCTTATGGATCCCGCACACGCGCACGCGTGGACGCACTCACGTGCACGCTCAGGGACGTCCAGCGCGGCGTGTGCTCCAGTCCCGTGGTTACTCTTTGATCTTCAGAACGACATTAACACACCCCAGTCTTTCCTCCCCTCTCACAGGAAGCCTCTGCCTCCTCGACACCCCGATCTGGCCTTTCCCTCCCCATTTTTTTACTCCTCCCTCTCACCCCTTCCTGTGGTTTTCCTCTCCCAGTCCTCCAGCACAGCATACCTCTCCCATTCTCCTCCCACTCCATTTTCTTCTCTCCCATCTTTATTCTTCGGGGCACTTTTGAACTCTTCCTACACGACTTCAGAGTGTACTTTATAAGGAGTCCTTCCCGACTTCAGGGCGTAGGTTTCACAGGAGGCAGGGGGCAGAACGTCGGGCTAGAGGTCACGTCGTTTGATCTTTCCGTCCCGCGTCCTTATAAGGTATGCAACGCTCCTGCAACAGGAAGACAGACTGGCTTTAAGAGCATTAGGATGGACACCTGTCCCAAAAGAAAGAGATAACGAGCTGAGCTGCAAGGAGGCAAACCAGAGTATTCCTTTTTAATATTCCACCTCTCCTTCCTCCTCCTCCTCCTCCTCCTCCTCCTCCTCTCTCGTGTCCAAGTGATGTAACTCCGCAGAGCGATTCTGCAACAGCCACCAGACGAGCCTGCAGCGTCTCTCGCTTTGACACTGGCGTCTTTGCCATTTAGGAGGGCGGCGGCGGAACGAGTGAGCGATCCGTCATAACGGGGATAAAAAGCAAAACCTCTCTATGGCTTTCTGCACATTCCTAAACTTCGTTCTGAATTCCTAAAGCAAACGGATTTGATTTAAGCGAAGACGAATCAAACAAACACTCGAAGTTTGCAGCGACCGCGAGAGAAAAACGCTCCAAAAATGTCAGAGAGAATTTATTTTATAACTGCTGGAGCCACGAGAAATGAACTTACTGCTCTCATTAGCATGTTGCGTTATGCAAGCCTTTAATCCCACCCTGCATGGCTTCACATGGAACATGCCCCCCCCCCCCCCATTCTCTTTGCACGCTTATTTCACTAGCAGCCCGGCGTCTCTGCAGGCTTTTGCTTTTCCCAGAGTGGTCGAGGCATTCTTGAATGAACGGCGGCGTGTCTGCTGGAATCGTCCGTCGTTTGGAGAGACCGCGACCGGCTGGAATGCGAGGACATCGGTGCGGTGGGATCGGGACGTGGCGTGTCCGCACGAAATGGATGCTTTTACTTCCTCCGACAAGGAAATTCAATTATGAACAGGGTCAGAGCGGGCAGCCCATAGTTCCCGGTGGAGGGCATGGGTTTCACCCCCCCCCCTCGGCCCCGTGCCGGGGGCCACGATCTCCTTTATGGATGTTTCTTCTCCTTCATTTCACTCCATCCTGCCTTCATTCCGTCAGCTCTGTCATCCAGACCTAAACACACACACGCATGTGCCTCGCATTCCTGCGTGCAGAGCAGATTCACCCAGTGTGTGTGTGTGTGCACGTGTGTGTGCCAAGCCAGTAAATAATAACCCATTCCAGCTGGACTTCAGGCCGTTTCTCTCATTCTCCACTCAGAAACAGAGAGGGAGCAAAAAGGAAAACAGTATTGATCAGTGAAGCCGGAGACAATAGAGAGAATCCCTGGAGGGAAAGAAGCGCCCGCCGCATTAACTCGCCGAGTTCTGTAGCCGCTTATAAACGGGACTGAAGCCGTTGCCATGTGACGCCGGTCTGGAGGTGGAGCACACCCAGTACGAGCCGCCAGGGTCATCACAGGGTCAACACAGGGTCAACACATTGAAAGAGAACCCGGAGGGAACCCACGTGGACTGGTTCTGCTTCAAGTCCTCTCCCATCAACTCATTACTGACCATCGTTTATTCCCCGTCCAGAAAACAACACGAAAGCGTCCCAGGATGGAATCCAGGAATTCTGCAACGGCGCTGGAATCTCATTTAAATAAATCAACACGGAGAGATGTTCTCCTTCTAGCCCTCCTTCAGGCGATGAAACACCGTCAGCCTCTCGTTCATCCGCTTCTTCCTCACTCGTTCATCAGCTTCTTCCTCTCGTTCATCAGCTTCTTCCTCTCGTTCATCCGCTTCTTCCTCACTCGTTCATCAGCTTCTTCCTCTCGTTCATCAGCTTCTTCCTCTCATTCATCAGCTTCTTCCTCTCATTCATCAGATTCTTCCTCACTCGTCCATCAGCTTCTTCCTCTCGTTCATCAGCTTCTTCCTCTCGTTCATCAGCTTCTTCCTCTCTCGTTCATCAGCTTCTTCCTCTCGTTCATCAGCTTCTTCCTCTCTCGTTCATCAGCTTCTTCCTCACTTGTTCATCGGATTCTTCCTCTCTCGTTCATCTGCTTCTTCCTCTCGTTCATCAGATTCTTCCTCACTCGTTCATCAGCTTCTTCCTCACTCGTTCATCAGCTTCTTCCTCTCATTCATCAGATTCTTCCTCACTCGTTCAGCAGCTTCTTCCTCTCATTCATCAGATTCTTCCTCACTCATTCATCAGATTCTTCCTCACTCATTCATCAGCTTCTTCCTCTTTCTCGTCTCAGAGTTCCCGCTCTCCTTTCACGGAGACCGGCGCTTTGCTTGCCTCCGTCCCCGATCGTGGACCGAAAAAGAACGACGGCTCGGGGCAGCGAGTGCATGTGGAGGGGAGAGGAGAACAAGGGAGAGAGGGAGAAGGAGAGTGATGGGGGGGGTTGCGGAATTTGCTCTATGTTTAGTTTGGAAGTAAAAGCCCCGGCGCTGGGCTCTCAGGAGGATAATGGAAAAGAGAGGGAGAAGAAAGGGAGGTTTATGGATGTGAGTGTACCCTCACAGGTGGTCAGCACACACTGATGGAGGCCCTGTGTGTGTGTGTGTGTGTGTGTGTGAACATGCTCAAAGCATGTGTGCGCATCGGTCTGTTTATTTGCAGATGTTGGCACAGATGCGAGTTTGAATCAGAGAAGGAAGACAGAGCGAGGAGGTGAAAAAGACATTCCTACGATGGGGGGGGGGCAGTGGTTAGTTAGTGGTTAGAAACTAAGAGGAGAAAAATGAATGTCTGGTTCAGGGTTGGGCCAAAAAACGATACCGCAACCAGCCAGCGAGCCAAGAGAGAGTAGAGTCGGGTCGGACCGAAGGAGGGACTCCTGCTTCTCCTCGTCCACACGGAGGAGAACGAGTCCTCCTCCCTTCGGAGGCCTCCTGCCAAAGGGAAGGAGCGTGCATTCTATGCCTTCCATCATTCTTTGTGTTTCATTTTGCTTTCTTTGGCTCCCTCTGCTTCTTCCCCGTCGTTCTTTCTTCTCTACTCCGTGAAGAACTTCTCCTTTCCTTTACCCTTCTATCGTCCCTTGCTTCCTTTCCTCCTTTCCTTCCTACAAACACATAAACACGCGCTTGCAGTTTGTGCCGCACGCGTGAGCGTTCCTCCCATCCGGGCGTAAAGCAGACGCAGACGCCGACAACAGGAAAGACGTTAGCGCCGGTCCGGCCTTTAGAGAATAGCATGATGCAACGGGACTGCAACCAGAACCGGGCTGCCGTCACGCAGAAACGGTTCGCCCCGACCGCCATCGTGCTTCTCACAACTACGGAAGGCGCTGGAAAGGAGTTGGCGCACCCACGACTCCCTCCCCGGGTCTGCTTTGCCTGGGACCCTGTATAGGGTTTCAACCAGAGTCCATAAATCAGTGCAGCTGGAGCCGGGACATTTTTCACATGAGGAGGAACCGACGAGGAGGAGTCATGGCTGAGGTTCTGCCTGTGGTGCCGCGGGGTGGAGGACTTGTGGGATTTAACAAACCAAACGTCTGGAAAGTTGTGAAGTGAAGGATATTAATCAGCTTCAAAACAAGACGACACTGAGGGAGTTCTCCGCGTGCCGGTTTGATAACAACCAA
This sequence comes from Brachionichthys hirsutus, assembly GCF_040956055.1. Lineage (NCBI taxonomy): Eukaryota > Metazoa > Chordata > Actinopteri > Lophiiformes > Brachionichthyidae > Brachionichthys > Brachionichthys hirsutus. The sequence continues at coordinate 12,027,281 of NC_090913.1, forward strand.
AGATCTTACTGCAGGTTTTCAAATAAAAACGGGGCTTAGGATAGACCTCTGTGGCGCTCCACACCAGTTACCGGCTGAGGATGAAGCTATGATGACACTATGACAACCAGAAAACGGAGATATTCAGAGTTAATCCTTGAAAACCTGAACTGTGACATAATTGCCAGAAAAATAAAAACATCTGGAAAACAATTACTTCATGGAACACTCCAAAAAGTTGGGCAACAATATTTTTGCTTTCATTTTATATAATGTTTTGCTAAGTTGATCAAATATGTTACATTCGGCTTTAAAGAGTTAATTTAAAATATGAGAGAATCTAAATATACAAGTAATAGTCATGTACATGTACTTTTACATAAACAAATGGAGGCTGCGCTGTTTTCCGGAGGTCACATGTTCCCTAATAAAAGCATGCTGTGACAAACATTCTTTCAGGTGATGTCACGCGTGACGTTAAACCCACGGATGGATTATTCCACGGAGGATCTTACCTGCCAACAGCCTCCTCCGCGTTCCCCGACGAGCCTGTCCAGCCAGCACACGCACGCGTACCGGAACACGCAAAATCACCAGAAAGACGCGCGTTTATCTGCCTCTTCCCGCAACATCTCCGCTTAAACGCGCGAGTCGTGCGTGTCTGTCTGGAGAATGCGTTCCAAAGCAAAGCGAATCCTCCCACAGGGGATCGTTGAAGACGAAAAAAACCCAAAAACGCTCCTATTACGCGCGATCAGTTTTCAGATTTACAACCGAAAACCTTGTCTTGGAGATAGTTTTAACCACAAAATAACAAATAACTGGGTTTAACACAACAACAACAAAATGCCGCTCAGAGGTGAGGCTGCCGGCTCTCCGGGAGGCGCATCGCGCAGTTGCGACGCTGGTCAACTGAGCTTCCAGCCGCGTCGGGGAGGGGAGAGGCTGGATCAGGGGGAGAGGGAGGAGACGGTGGAGAGACACGGGAAGCGTGTGGGGAGAGAGAGAGACGTGACAGGTCCAACCCCCCCCCCACCCCCACCCCTTCCTCCGAGTGCGTTTCGTCTCAAAATGGAGAAAATAAAGAAAAACGGACATTCTTCTTTTAATAATTCATAAAAAGGTTTACGGCTCCAGAACGAGCCGCTCTGGAGTCCAGGACGGTTTTATTATTATGTAATGTATTTACATCAACACGCGGTGGCGCTGGAATCAGAAACGATTCGCTTCACGGGATTAAACGCGGCTCCACAGTTTTACACATAAACAGACTAAAAGGTCAAACTACGTAAACCTTTTTATTTTGACACGAATACACAAATATTGTGTGTACTCTCTTCATATTCTGTTAAACTTTCCATCCAGAATGTACTTAAGCTCGAAAATATTCACGCCAATAAATAAACGCGCACCTTTGCAGTCTACCACAAAAAAGAACTCACCGGCGGCGCGCTGCGCGTGCATGAACTCCGTGAACTGTTGCTGAGGCAAAACGTATCAAAAAACATCTGATCATGTTTCTATCGGTAGAAATAATCTTCTTCAAAAACACCCCCCCCCCCCCTCCACCTACCTCCAGCGTCTCGCCATCCAATTAAAAATGTAAGAGGGGGCGTGTCCTGCAGGAATTACGCACAGATGCGTCATTCCCGTCTCATGTGTAATTTATTTTGTGATTTAACCGTCGGGTGTCGCTGTTTCCCGTGTCTGACCTCTAAGCGCGCGCGCGCGCGCGCGCGTGTGTACGTTTTTACCCAAAGAAATTCGCTCGAAATACCAGCGGGGTGAAGGATGACGTCATGCCACTAATAATCTCCGTTTAAATTGCTCTTTTTGGCACACCCACCGGGATTTTAATTATTTTTATTTTTATTCTCCCACCACAGAAAACGATACGAATGTAACATCCAGACGTTCATGTCACAGACGTCACCCTTTAATGAACGTAAAAAGGTGCGCTTCCACGGTAACGCAACTCTTACTGGTTGCGTTACCGACACAAACACGCACAAAGACACACAAACACACACACACACCCAAACAAACACATTTCTTGTTGAATCATATCGACTTGCACGCCAATGAAAAGCCACACCATCAAACCGGAGCAGAGATCATCACACAGGAATAGATCCGCATCCGGATACCCGATCCAGAGGATAACCCATCCTGATTGATCCGTGCAGGATGATATACGAATACGATCTATCCTATATATTCACCTCCTAACCAACAGGTGGCAGCGTTGCCACGGGGAGGTTCTTACCTGTGCCGTCTCGTTCGAGGCTTCATCTCAGCTGTGATCCAATCTTCCCAGAACCACACCTGTACACATCCACCTGCCCGACACGATCGAGCGTGTTCCGATCAATCACGAAAGAGCCCGATAAAGAAGCGACAATCAGATTGAACCCGGTTCATTTATTATCGTACTTGATTAACAGGTTACGCTTGTCTGCCGTTAAAAAGATAACAACTGTGGCGAAGACAAATAGCCGACGCACATCTGGGTGAAATCCCAATAAAAATACTCAATAATCTGATTAACTCGGCATAAACATCGAAGCTTTATTCATTTACAGTTTTCAGGGACTTCTACTTGGCGTTGAACTCACAGTGTTTTTTTCACGCCGTATTTACTAAGGAGAAACCGATATGTTCAAACAGGGGTGCAGTTCCAGTTTCCCCTCCCGGGACACTTCCGGGACGCCGCGGCGAGACGAACTTCACTTCCAGGATGCTCTTGTGTTTTCAGAAAACCGGAATGCTGAGTAAATGTAGTAAAAGTTCTTCAAGGTCAAATGACCTTTAACTCTTCTCCAGACTCCTTTGAATCCACTGCTTTAATAGTAGATATCATCAATATGTGATGACATTTGACAGCTCACCAGTGAAATGAAAAAAAGATGATCAAACAAAGGATCATCATCGTTCCACATCCGTCCCCTCCCGCCCTCGCCAACTAAAGACAATAAAGACGTCTGTAAACAGTCGTCTGTCAACGCCATTCTCTCCCTGTATGTTTTGATGCGTGTTTGTCTTAAGGCGTGGAACCCTCCTCACACCGTCTCCGCCGCCGGGCAGCAGAAGACGTTGCCTCGCTTTCACGATCGAAATCACCGTCGCAGCCCGGACTCAGACGGCAAAGCGAACGACGGGGACGAGCGAAGGAGGCGGTGAAGGTGAAAGGCAGCGATGACCGACAAAGGGGCTGGGCCGTGGAGCGCCATGAAAAGGTACGGCGTGAAGACGAAAACTTCAGACGTCGATTCGTCCCGGGCAGCTGTTAATATTACACTTTATGGATCAGCTCTGTTGACGTCCACCCGCCTGTCTAACTTTGTGTCCCTCCGTCCCGTCCAGGTGCGCTTGCCCCCCGCCCCACCAGAAGAAGCCTCTGTTCTACTCCTTGTTTCAGCTCCTGTTCCTGCTCTGTCTCCTCCTTTGCGTCTTGGCTTACGCTCTGACCAGCGGCTCCTTGTGGGGGAACTTTCGACTCCGTCATCAAGACCAGAGTTCTTTCCAGTGGGCCGATCATGTTGGCCCCGACGATCCGGAACCCGGAGTAGAAACGGGGGCACCCGTGAACGTCACAGCGAAGCCCATCGTACCAACGACGGCAGCGCCCAACGGTACCCGGTACCACGAAGGCTACCCGCAGAACTACCGCTTTATTATCGATCACAAAGACGTGTGCAAGGCAAGCAAGCCTTACTTGGTTCTGATGGTTCCAGTGGGAACCGACAATGTGAGAGCTCGGGACATCATCCGGCAGACATGGGGCAATGAGAGGCTGGTTCGGGACAAGGTGGTGCGTACCTTTTTCGTGCTGGGCTTACCTGGTAGATCCAAGGATTTGCAGGAAAACCTCGACCAGGAGAATCTGCAGCACCAAGACCTGATCCAGAGTAACTTCTGGGACAGCTACCGTAACCTGACCATCAAAACCATGGTGATGATGCACTGGCTGGCCACACGCTGTCCGACAGCGGCGTACGCCATGAAGGTCGACTCGGACATGTTCCTGAACGTTGAAAACCTGCTGATCATGCTGGAGAGACCCAACATTCCCAATACGAACTACCTGACGGGGCAGATTTTGGCGAACAGGCTCGTTGTGCGTTCACGGGACTCCAAGTGGTACGTCTCTGAGGAGGCGTACCCGGAACCCATTTACCCGCCGTACCCCCTGGGCACGGCGTACCTCCTCTCAAATGACCTTCCTGGGAAATTCGTGGAGATCTCAAAATCAGTCAAATACTTCAACATCGAGGACGCGTACATCGGAATGTGTATGAAGGAGCTGGGGCTTGAAATCACGCCGCTGCCGAACCGATCCCAGTTCAGAATCTATCCCATGACCTACAATCGCTGTGAATTTTCCAAGTTGATCGTTTACAATGTGAGATCTTCAGATGAGTTGAAGATGATCTGGGCGGACTTGAGAAGAGCTGAGCCTCCGTGTCCAGAGAAGAAACCAGAGAATACTTCTGAGGACGAGAAAAAGGAAGGATAACGTTTACATTCAGTTCTGCAGTCCACGTCTTCCGAGCTGGAAAGATTAATTCATGAGTATAATTTTGACCAGTACGAATTTCTCAATATGCATATAAGGTCCTTATCTCGTTTTAATAGAAAATCCTTTGAAATGTAGGACAGATTTAAAGTATAGCTGTTGGTTTTTTTACATTTAATTTGCTCTTGAAGCCTCTGTGCTGTTGCTGTTTCTCACCCCGTCCAGCAGAGGGCGGGCTAAGGTCAGCTACGATCCACTGGCTCTGAAGGAGCTTATTGATACATAATCTGCTTCCTAAATAAAGTGGCACTTTTCATCTTTAGAGGGTTTAGGGTTCGTTCCTCTGATTTAGACGTGAGAATCATTCATAAATCAGGTTAAGCTGAACCGCTTTGATGTCTTCACCATCAAATAAAACATTCATTTATACCGAGCGTGTTTTCATCTTAGCTTTAGCTTTCTTTTTCATTTGAAATATGGATTACAGTTAACATGAAATACTTTACTTTGGGAGGTAAAGACCCCCCCCCCCCCCCCACGTGTCCTCATCCCTCCCCAGGCTGACTTGCTGTGAATGCGCGGGTCTTTCTGGGGACGGTAGGTGGCGCTGTTGTACATGCATCCGCTCGCTATTCCCTCACTAATTGTTAAACCCAACATATCGATCGTTGCGTATCGTATTGTCTTCATCGTTTCGTTTATCGTGTCTCACTGAATCATAACACGCGACGTCATTATGACGTCTCTTGTGGCGTTGCAGCCGCACCGAGTGACGCCATTCCACCCTGCAGAACTCTCTTTTCATCTCTTCCCTGCTTTCTTGTTTTACATTCCACAACTGGACTGTTTTGGTTCAGTTTCGCTGCTCCCAGTCCACTTTGGTTCGGATCCCAGCAGGCAGCTGCTTCCAGTCTCTGATAAACCCACTTTACTGCCCCACGCACGAGGAGCAGCGAAACAGCCCCGCAGGGGGGGGCGAGGACGTGGGTCCTGGCGTTTAACCTGCACGAATAAAGATTTAAGCCGTAATCCGCTCATCAAACGTGACACCTGTCGCCAGGTGAGACCAGGAAAATGTCCTCGTGACGCTCATCTGTCCTGTCTTCTGTCTCACAGACACATGAGTGAGACGCGGTGGTGATTTAAGGAGAGCAGGCAGTGGAGGGCTGGAGGCCGAACCCTGGGCCCCCGCTTTGTCCCCCCCCGTTCAGCAGCCCATAAATCACCCCGCGGGGACGCGAGGGAAGCGTCGCTTTGAGACAGACAGAGACAGAAGAGAGACGGTTCTATCTGATGAACTGAGAGAATGAAGGTTTTGGAAGGAAAGGCTGAGCGGTTCCGGCTGGATCGGGGCTAATAAAAACATAAAAGAAGAGGATGAAGACGAAACTAAACTAAGCCCCTCCATGCGCTGCCTGGACGAGACCACGTTCACCTTCATCAGCTGAGAACGTCAGCATTTCCACGTTTCCCAGTCCCTGGGTTGCATTTGAGTTGCAAATGAATTTCGCTTTTAGGATGTAACGGAGGCGAGAAAAGAGGGAACTCAAAATATATTCTGGGTTCTTAATCCCTTTCAAACATTCGCATTATTCCTGTTTTCTTTGTTCTCCTTGTTGAACTGGTTTTACTTCCACGCTAGAAGAAAAAAAGAAAACGTAACGATCCATGTTTGACATGAGCACTTCACCTCCACAACAGCAGGTGGCGATGTGAGTTAATTCTAAACCAGGACTTTGATAGTAAAACGTACGGTAACTCAACCGGTCGTGCTGCCGCTCTGAGAGGATTCTCACGATCCCCGTCAGAGAGTCACTCCGTGGGTGTGAGAGAACCACCGGCTCCCGGAGGCCCCGCCTCCAAGAGGCCCCGGCTCCCGGAGGCCCCGGCTCCCGGAGGCCCCCATGTGGCGGCCTGTCCTGCAGATGTACGCGCTACAGGAGCAAACAAAGACACACACACACACAGGTCGTATACACACTGAACAGCAACGACTTCTCCTCCTCCTGCTTTCTCTCAAAGCTCCTCTCTATAAACAGAAACAGCTGCTTGTGCTAAATGCTAAATGCTAAATGCTAAATGCTAAATGCTAAACGCTGAACGGCTCTGGATTTAGTTTCATCGTTCCGGTTCTCACACACGTGATTAAATCGATTTGGATTCGTGTTGTTTCTGAATGCATATCACACATGGATGCTAATAGCATCTGTAGCACGTCTTAGCGTGGCTGTGATTGGCTGCAGCGGCGACGTGGCTACATCTACCATGCTGTTATTTCAGAATGGCCCCTTGGACGTCACCCCCCCCCCCCCCCAATCTTCCGTCTCTTTCATTTTGTTGCAGCTTTTGTTGTCTTTCGATGGCGCCCATCTTCATCAAACGTCTCGGCGCAGCTCGGCGGCGGCGGCGGGAACATCTGCTCGTGGTCCACGCCACGGGGCTGAAGGCCATGTGAAAACAAAACAACAGCGGCGAGGCTAACGACTGCGGAGGCCGGAGCGCTGACCAAACGCGGGTTCCCATGGCTAGCTTGTCGTTTCTCTTCTTCCCTTCTTCAAAACATCCCTCCTCTCCCTCGCTCAGAGATAAGGCGAGAGAAGAAGGAGAAAGACGAGGACCGACACCCGGCGGCCTCCGAATCCCAGGAGGAGTTCCCGACAACCAAAGGTTCCAGTGAAACGAAGGCGTCTGCAGGACGGCATTTTAAATGCACCGTATCTCTTCCTCTTATCCTCTCTCGGATGTTTATCACACGCACGCACACACACACACACACGCACACACACACACACACACACACACACACACACTCACACACACGCAAGCAAAGAAGAAATAAGACACGGAGATCTGAAGAATGAAAAAGCATTGCAGAGGAAAACGAAGACGAGACGGCGTTTTCATATTAAGGCTCGTCTTCTGGAATTTCCCTGCAGGCAGAGACAAAGTTTAGAAAACACAGAGCAGAACGAAAAAATAAAACGGGAATGCTGTTCCCGTCCTCCTTCGGCGTTCCTGGATCGGGACCAAGAAGCCTCCGACTGCCCTCCCCAGGGAGAAGAATTCCAGGCTTCAATTCCTTTGTGCCATTTCACGTTTGTCCCGCGTACCGTCTGAAACTCGCCGCGTCGGCAGCGGCGTTCCGGAGATCGGACAAGCGTGCACGGATAAACGTCAGCGTGCACGAAAAACAACGGGAGACAGCGTAACGGGCTTGTTTACATGCTGAGTGTTGTTTGTTTGTTTGTTTACGGCCCCCCTGATAGCTAACATCACGAGTACCGATGGACCTCCTCATCCTTCTCACCGTTGCCATGCCAACGGGCCCTCCATCCGTTTTTAGATGTTAGTGGGGGGGGAGGAGAAACGCTGCTGCCCTTTCCTGTTGGGGAGGTCTGTGAAGGGTCAGTCTTCCCGGCACCGGCTGTGTGGATCCCATAAACACCCGGAGCAGCGTTCCCGCTCCGCACCGGGCCGCAGGCCTCCGGCTCACGTCCCGAGCCGAGAACCGGATCATGTTCCCTGGTAGTCACGGCTCATCTCCCGCAGGATGACGTCATCGGGGTCATTAGGAGAACTCCCCATCATAGGGGGGGGTCGGGCTGCTTGGCGGAGGTCTGCGCTCTCCGACGAGACGTTTTACAATAAAACAGTTTTAGTCTTGTGACGTCATCTGGCTCAAGCAGGTTCTGACTTGCCTGATCGCCTCAGATGTCAACACAAGGCGCGCGCGCGTGTGTGTGCGCGTGTGCGCACGCTTCACGTTTCCTCGGGTCAGCGCGTTTGACTCCGGTGTCTCCGCCCGCGGCTCGTTTGCAGCCGCCGGAAGTATTCGGTTAACGGCGCGTCTGCGGGCACTCTCCCAGCAGCGCGTATAAATACACGCGCTGAAAGCGGAGCCGCGGAACCGGAGGCCGAACCGTAAATAAAAGCAAACGGAGCCGCCGGCCACTGCGTCACGACGCTCATGGACAAACGGTGCCTCTATGGGAATCGAACCTGCGGCTCTCTGCTGGATCGTATCAAATCTGTGAAGTTTGAAAGCAGCTTTAAGTCGAGTTTTCAGAGCTTCCATCTTCGTCCTTGAACGCACCACCGCATGCTTGGATCCTTCTTGCGTGGCCCTCCGCGGGGCCGGGGCCGGGCCCCCCCCGTGTTTCCTGCTTAAATACTTTTTGCAGGTGCAGCCCGCCTCGGCGACGCGCACCACCGCGCGTTCGTGCGCCTCATGCGCACCTCCCACTTCCCCCAGCTTGTTTAAGTGCTCGCCTCCCTCGCTCCAATGCGCTCTGTTGTTGAGAAGTCCGTGCTGCCCCTGAACGCAGGCGGACCCGGGTCCGACGGTGACAGGCGGAACGGAGCGAACGCGCTGCGGCGAGACGCCGTCCGGTACTCGGCGCGGACGCGGACGCGGACTCTGCTTTGGAACGGTTTGGGTCTCTGCGCGTCGACAGGGTGGATAAAAAGTTCGCGCCGGACGGAGCGCGGTCCCGCGGAGCGCGGATTACTTCCCCAGGTAAGCGTCTCGCGCTGAATCAAATCACGAGCGTGTTTTCATCACGCACCGATTCTTTTTTTTATTTATGTGCTTTTGAACTCGTTCCACGCTCGATCCGGTTCCGCGTAACGCCTGATCTCCGCCAGCGCCCCGCGTCAGAGCTTCCCTCCAGGCCGGGGACTCTGTCAGCGTCTCCGGGCGCACGGGTCACTCCCGGGTCAGGATCTGGACCGGACAGACACGGGGACGAGTGTTCCCTGCAGGTTAGCTCTTATCGCGGTTCTTAATACCCCCGCTGGGGGCATCTAATCCAGTGGAGGTGGGCTTTTATTAAAGGGCAATTTCATTCAATGACTCTCACTAACAATCAGGAGATTGATCAATAATTAAAATCCCTCCAGAAAATGGGTTGTCGGTTCGGTTCTTGCATCACCTGTGCACGCAGAAATAAAAACACGCTTCCTGCGATGTTCATCGGTAATACACGCGTATTACACACGTATTACACGTGTATTACATGTGTATTACCGCTCGGAGGAATCTAAATCCGGACTGTGACATGCGACGGCGTGCTGCCGGGCCTGCCGTGGCGCTTTGTGGACTGTGAAGGGTCAGGGTGCAGATGGATTCCGGTACGGCGGTCCCAGCTGGGAATGTGAGTCTGGGAAAAGCAAAGAAAGCTGCAGCGGGAAGGACGGAGCGACCGAGCCGGAGTCGGGCAAACATTCCTGGCCCGGTGTCTCAGCAATTTAATTAAGGCGTTTTGTGAGATGCTGAGAGGCGGCGGCTTAAACCGGCCCCTCCCCTCGTCTCCATCTTGGACTAATCCCAAGGGTCAGCTAATAAGCGTTCGGGTCAGGCCACCATGACAACCGAGTAGAACCGAACCCCATAAAAAAAGCCCAATCAGGGAGTTAATAACCCCGTGAGGGAAGTGAAGAGGAACACGGTGAAGAAGATGGAGTGTGTGTGTGTGTGCGTGTGTGCGTGTGTGCGTGTGTGCATGTGTGCGTGTGTGTGGATGAGACCTCCGGGTCAGACTTCGGTCACTGCGCCGCAGCTCGGGTTGGACTTTTACGGGGAAAGTCCACGATTGGACGGGCGCCTCTGGGGCTTGGAAGCGGTTTCCTGAAGCACGCCGCTATTTGAACGCTTCAAACGACCGACGGCGGCGGCGCTTTCCTGCCTCTCCATGACGGGCTCGGGTCCAGCGTCGCTTGTTCTGGGTTCCGTTCAATCTGTTCTGCATCTCCATCCTCGTTATCTCTGTCAGCCTCTTGCTCTGCTTGCATCACAGCCACGCCCCCCCCCCCCCCCCCCCTCCCAGTGAAAAGCCGTTGGTGCGACGCCGCTGCAGACGGATTGCTCGCCGGCCGTCTCGTCTTTCAGCGGAGGAATGGATCAGGACGAGACTTAACATGCGCTCCAGAGGGGGACCTCTACTTCTGTAGCTCCCCCCCCAGGGAGGCTTTAAGGGTAGCGCCCTCCCTTAATAACCCACGAACCCCCCCCCCCCCCCCCCCCCGCTGTGTTGCATAAACACGGTGGTTTAGCGGGAAGGTAAGGAGCGTGACGCGCGGCGATCCCTCCAAACATTCCTCCGTGGCACCAGGAGGCACCGGGACGGGAAGCAGGTCGGCGGTCCGATGACCTCATGAACCCCAACCCTGACGTTCCAGGTAGGGTTGGGGTGCGAATAGGGAAGCAGTTTAAGTGTAGCAATGCATGCTGGGTATTCATACGTCGCAGAGGTGCGTGGAGTTGTTGCACGCGAGACGAAGGGCCGCCCCTCTCCTTTTCCTGAGGCCACAGTCTGGTTCCACACACACACACACACACACACACACACACTGGCCTGGGGGGGGCTGCAGGGTCTCACAGAACACTTCAAAGGACGGAGGTCTGGATCGGAGCCGTCCCGAACGACTCGGGGAACAAAAGGTGAAGAGAAGCCGTTTGACAGTTGAGCCGGCCGACAGCGTGGGCTCAGCGCCGGCGCTCGTGGAATGGGTCGGGACACGACGGGGATTAGAGTGCACACGTTTCCCGTCCCGGTGGGGGGGGGGGGGCTCGCCTGCAATTCCTGCAACTGGGGGACCAGTCGGCCGAGAAACGAATAAGATAAGAAGAAACTAGGCAAAGAGAGAGAGAGAGAGAGAGCCCAACGGGAGAGCGTGCTCTGTGGTTCATCATCGTCTTCCTCCATCCGACCGTCGGATGAAGCTCGGGCCTCCGCAGAGAGACGGATCACCCAGCAGGTCGGGGCTTGTGTAAGACTTTAGCGGTTAGCCACTCACGTAGCTCCACGCCGGAGCGCCGGCTCACCGTTTCAACACTCGGCTCGACTCGAAGCGCCGTAGATCTAGATTTAACCCCCCCCCCCCCCCCCCAAGCAAATAATACTGTATTTCTTTCATAATCCTAAAGGAAGAAAATTGATTGATTGATGGAGCCGTTACAACCCTGAATGCAAACGATTGGCTACCATGACAACGTGATGATGTTTTAAAGCCCAGGACGGCGATCCATCTGAATTTTGTTTTGCTGCACGACCTTTGACCCCCAGTGGGGTCATTTGAGCAGCTTTTCCTGCAGGCCTGTTTTTAAGTTCCTCCAAAGTTTGAATTAGTGTGAGATGAATGTTCACACGTTTGTGTGGCCGGAGAGAGCGCCTGGCTTGCGTCTCGCTGAATGTTCCGTCAGAGGAGATAAACACGCTGGCGTGTGCGTGTGTGTGTGTGTGTGTGCGTGTGTGTGCGTGTGTGTGTGCGTGCGTGTGATGTCATCAGGCGCTTTGGACTAACATTCTGACAGTTTATGATTATAATGAAACATATTTCGACACGACGACGGCAGCGTTTCGGTCGCTCGGCTCGCAGCCGCCCAGCCAGGAAGCCGTTCGGACCAGCACCGCTTGGACCAGCACGTTTGGACCAGCACGTTTGGACCAGCACCGCTTCGACCAGCACCGTTTGGACCAGCACGTTTGGACCAGCACGTTTGGACCAGCACCGTTTGGACCAGCACGTTTGGACCAGCACCGCTTGGACCAGCACGTTTGGACCAGCACGTTTGGACCAGCACCGGGCTGGGCTCGTACGTGCGACGCTTCGGCTCCGAGCGACACCACGAAGAGTTAAAGATCCCGTTTCCTCCTCCGGCGTCAAACGCAGCTTTTGTTTCTGGGTCACGAACGAGCCGAGGTCACCGGCTTCCACCGAGCCAAACAAACACACAGTCCAGCTCACACTAATTGGTGTGTGTGTGTGTGTGTGTGTGTGTGTGTTTACTTTAATGGATCTGCTCGGAGTTTAAGTAAATACGCAAGTGACAAAGTAAACATGCATTCCGCATGTGTGTGTGTGTGTGTGTGTGTGTGTGTGTGTGTGTCCCTCTCTGCACTAAATCCCTGCCCTACCACTCGGTTAATGAGGTGATCCAGCAGCAGGGGATGGTGTGTGTGTGTGTGCGTGTGTGTGTGTGTGTGTGTGGGTGTGTGTGTGTGTGTGTGTGGGTGTGTGTGTGTGTGTGTGTGGGTGTGTGTGTGTGCGTGCGCGCTGCTGTTCCAACACTAATGGTCTGATTGGTTTTGATTAAGTCCTCCGATAAGACATGCTGTTATCTAGATGTTGTTTTCTTTAATGGATGAAGAGTCGTTAGGAAAACAGGGAATTCAGCGTTGGATCCTGATGATGGGATGCAGAGCGGCGATATCCATCAGAACCAGAACCAGAACTGTTCAGATGAGGGAAGGAGGCATCGCTTCCCGTCAGAGTCCAACCCGACCGGGATCCTGTCGGAGGCCTCGGTTTGGTGACTCGCAGCTGTGCTCAATGAGCACCAGGAGGCCCCGTTCGGGTCGGGTCGGGTCGGGTCGGGATCCCAGAGGTCCTCACCAGTCAGTAATCAGGCCGAGGGACGGACGGAGATAAAGGGATGACAAGCGAAGTGTGCTCGACTTTAAACCGCCGATGATGGAAAACAGAAGCCGTTCAGAAGCGGCGCCGCCTCACGCTGAGGCGCATGAAAACGGGGCGTCCTCCGGAGAGACGTGAGGACCTCTGGAGGACGTGAAGTGGGGCGTCCTCCGGAGAGACGTGAGGACCTTTGGAGGACGTGAAGTGGGGCGTCCTCAGGAGAGACGGGAGGACCTCTGGAGGACGTGAAGTGGGGCGTCCTCAGGAGAGACGTGAGGACCTCTGGAGGACGTGAAGTGGGGCGTCCTCAGGAGAGACGTGAGGACCTCTGGAGGGCGTGAAGTGGGGCGTCCTCAGGAGAGACGTGAGGATCTCTGGAGGACGTGAAGTGGGGCGTCCTCAGGAGAGACGTGAGGACCTCTGGAGGACGTGAAGTGGGGCGTCCTCAGGAGAGACGTGAGGACCTCTGGAGGACGTGAAGTGGGGCGTCCTCAGGAGAGATGTGAGGACCTCTGGAGGACGTGAAGTGGGGCGTCCTCAGGAGAGACGTGAGGACCTCTGGAGGACGTGAAGTGGGGCGTCCTGCGGAGAGACGTGAGGATCTCTGGAGGACGTGAAGTGGGGCGTCCTGCGGAGAGACGTGAGGATCTCTGGAGGACGTGAAGTGGGGCGTCCTCAGAACTGGCGACAGGAAGTCAGGGAACGAGGCGCTGTCCTGGTTTGTTGTTGGGTGTGTCAGACGTGATGATGCACAGGTGGAGCAGGGAGGAGGAGCCAATCAGGGACAGGTGGAGCCAATCCGACACACACACACACACACACACACACACACCTTTACAGGCTTGCTGAGCAGCTTTCGTGGGAAGGTAACATCCATGATGTAACAGGATATCCCACTTCAGGGAGATTCGGGGTGTGGAGCTTGAGGTAAAGTTTTCACTCCAGATTCGTGGCTGCTTTTTTCCCCTCCGTGAGAATGAAGTCATCCCCCTGCAGACTCAGTTTACGAGCCCACGCTCTCCTCCTTTACTGCCCCCCCGCCCCCCCCCCCCCCGCCCTGGTCGGTTTCTGGATAATGTCTGCACTGATTTCTTTCAGCTCGTTGCATCTCATTTACAGATTAACTTGAAATAATGTCCCACGGAGGGGGGGGGCACCCTGGTGAATCCTATCCCGATCATAAGGGTGGCTGGTCCCGCTGCATACGACGCTGCGTGAGACGGATGCATTTTGAACACGACCAGTCGTACGTCACACGATCGTTCTGAAACGGTCTGCCGGCGCCATCGTCCGTCTGAAGTCGTAGTCCCGCCCATCGTCCAGATGGGACAGATGATTGAAGTTGTAATTTGGTGGATTGACCCTTTAATTGCCCTAGAGTGCAGGCGAGGCAGCCGTGGCGTGCGCCTCTCCTCCTATCCGGGTCCCGTCTCAGCTGGGTGGAGTCGGTCATCGGCCAGCGGCTTTTAAGACACCGAACTTGTCTTCGTCCCTCTCGGTTTGTCTCTCCTCCTTTCTTCCCGTCGTCAGGGGGAGGACAAAGGTTCATGGGGGCCTTTCATTCGGCCTCACGGTGAGGGACGGCTGCAGCATGTTGTGGGTAACCGAATCCAGCTGTGTCGTCAACGCAGCGCTGGTGTGTGCGGGTGTCAGCATGCGCAGGAATGTGTGTGTGTGTGTGTGTGTGTGTGTGTGTGTGTGTGTGTTTAAAGGTCGCTGCCGTGCCGCTCTGCAGCTCTTGGGTTCCTGTCGGCCTGTTTCGCCTCATTAGATGATTATCAATCGTGTTGTGGAAGAATCGTACGAGGTTCTGCTGCACGTGTTTAAATAACGGAGGTGAACAAAGCTCGAAGAATGTGAAAGGCTGCACGGACAGGAGGTCGGCGCCGGCCCCGGAGCGCCGGCCCCGGAGCGCCGGAGCGCCGGAGGAGGCAGAAACCCGTTTTTCCCAACAGGCCCGCTTGTTCTGCTCCAGACACAGCGAGCCGGCGGTAAACAGACCGTTACTGGAGACGGCGGAAAGCAACAAGGAACAAACAAACAATAATTGCCGTCATTGTTTTTGCCGTTTTTACGACCTATTTGTTCCCATTTGTAGTCGCGTTCTACACAACAAAGGAAGACACGAGAAACACGGCGAAAACAAACCCGTTAATTAAACTGCGGTCCTTCAGCTTGTTGTCTGGTTGGCCACGGCGCTGACGGAGCGATGGAGTCTGGATTATATTAGCTGCTTCTTTAAACTGTCGTTTCCTCACCTTCCGTCGTGCTAAATAAAAATGCAGAAATCAAGGTGGCTGTCGGGGGATTATCAAACGATGGAATGGAAGAACGGATCTCACTGAATTCTGATGAACTCTAAAAAGGGATTCAGGTCCAGCAATATTATTTCTTAGGGAATAATAATTAACGTGTTTATGTCCAGAGCCGGAACGGAACTTTATTTTAGTTTGATTTGCACCGTAGGTTGTGTTTGATTTTGGATTGGATTAAAGGTGACTGTTGGGCCTTGATGGAGGAATATAAAATCTAACATACATGTGGGACTTGTGCTAATAAACATTAGTGTGTGTGTGTGTGTGTGTGCTGTAGCCGTCCAGCTGAATTGCCGAGGACGGGGTTTTTACGGGTGAAGGGCCGTGTCGTAAACACAGGGAAGAGGCTGAGTGGGTTTCTCACTTACCCCAGAAGGGTCAGCCTGGGTGGGCCGTGTGATCCTGTCGCCTCGGCCTGTGGGTCCTGGTCCCTGGGGTGTCTGGATGTAAAAGAAAGCAAGCCCACTTTGAGGTCACCAGAGAATGCTTCAGAACTCTAATTCAGAATTTGATGTCTGTGGTAACTAACTCGAGCTCCTTCCTGTCTTCCAGAGTTGTGGGCCTGACCGAACCATGGTGCCCTACATCCTGCTCCTCTTCCTCCCTCCTGCTCTGGCGTTATCCTCTGACTGTCCGGCAGACTGTAGCTGCATGGACCAGGACTCCATATTTTGCATTCACCGGATGTCCAGCACTGTCCCCCGTGTCCCCATCACAACCCAAAATCTCTACATCTTCCAGAATGGCATTAACACTTTGTCCCAAGATGACTTTACAGGCCTGGACGACCTGGAGCTGTTAGATCTGAGCCAGAATGACCTGGCAGAGATTCCAGACGGTGCGTTTGAGATGCTGTCAAAGCTGAAGAACTTAGACCTGTCCTCCAACCCTATTACCCATATTACCAAAGACAGCTTTTCTGGGTTGGTCCAGCTGGAGAGGCTGTATCTCCATTCAAACCGCATTCAGAGCATCCACTCGGAGGCTTTTGAAGGCTTAGAGATGCTACTGGAACTCAAGCTCCAAGGGAACCAGCTCACCTCTCTGCCATCGCTTCATTTGCCCAGGCTTCTCCTTTTAGACCTTGGTTACAACAACGTCCCCGTCCTGAGACCCTCAGACCTCCAGACTCCGCACCTGGAGGCCCTTAAGGTGGCGTCTCTGGGCCTTACATCTGTGGATGAGGAGCTCATAGCCTCCTTGGGGAACCTCCATGAGCTTGACATCTCCATAAACCAGTTAACCGAAGTACCCCTCGCTCTAAAGCAGGACTCCCTTAAGGGGCTGATCAAGCTCAGCTTGGCCGCCAACCCATTGGCTGAGCTCAAAGTGGAGGACTTCCAGAAACTGACTGGACTCCAAGAACTAGATCTTAGTGGACTTAATCTCCAGGGCTTCCCCGAGAGCTTCTTCCAGACGTTCCCGAGGTTGATGCACCTGACAGCAGCTGAGAACCCTTTCAACTGCTTGTGTCCATTAGCCTGGTTCCCAGCCTGGCTAAAAGAGAAGGGCGTGGCTCTAGGGAGGCCTGAGGAAACCAGATGTCACTTCCCTCTCGTCAACGCTGGGAAGAAACTTTCAGCTCTGGATCACAAAGACTTCGGGTGTCCACACACCACAACACTGCTGATAGGCTCCCCCATTGGAAGTACTCTTGTTCCCCAGACTCCCAAGACATCTCCAGCAGCCCCCTATACCAATGCCATTCCTCCTCCTCTTCCTCCTCAACCAAGTAAAGAAACCATCGACCCAAAAACCTCTTACCCTCTTCCAGCAGAACCTCCGGTAACCCCTAGCTCCACCAGTGAATTTGAGCCACACATATGCCCATCAAACATCTGCCTCAATGGCGGCACTTGCAACTTTGACCCATTGGGTCAACTCAGCTGTTTTTGTCCTTTCGGAACCTCTGGCCTCTACTGTGAAAATGTGGAAGAGGTCGCCGAGGCACCGAAATCTTCAGCGACAGAGGTTTCAGTGGTTGCCCCTTTATTGCCCTTTGACCTCGATGCAATCAGCTCACGCCAGGTGACTTCCACCTCCATCCTCCTGGACTTGCATCGCTTCATCGAGACACGGCCACACATCCGCGGAATCAGGTTGACCTACCGCAACCTCTCCGGGCCTGACCGCCGCCCCATTATCCTGAGCGTACCGGCATCATACCCCGAGTACACCTTGCGTGGTTTGAGACCTAACTGTACCTACTCGGTTTGTGCCAGCCCTCTGGGTGAGAAAATCAGCTCTAGGACCAACAGCACAGTAGAAAC
The DNA here is from genome assembly GCF_040956055.1 of Brachionichthys hirsutus. Classification (NCBI taxonomy): domain Eukaryota; kingdom Metazoa; phylum Chordata; class Actinopteri; order Lophiiformes; family Brachionichthyidae; genus Brachionichthys; species Brachionichthys hirsutus. Next base: position 12,044,776 of record NC_090913.1, read on the forward strand.
CGGGTCATGTACAGAGGCTCGCACCGAAGGGCTTTCACTGACCTCCTCAGAATCCAGGGTGGAGACCCAAAGCACAATGACCTACGCCCTAATTCCAACCCTGGCCGCCCTGGCACTGCTGCTCGGGCTGGCAGTGGTAGCTGGGGCCATCATCTGTGTCCGCAAGAGGAGACAGACCGATGCAGGAATTGAGCTTGATCTTGGCCCAGCTGATCCCGATCCCATGGAACTGGACGGGATAAAGGTCTGCCTGGATAACGGGGGGAACGGCGCACTGCCTGACAAGCAGCCAGAGATCGACCGCTGCCACAATCCTCAGCCAAATCCATCCTTGCAGCAAAATAGGGGGTTGGACTATGAAGTCTCCTTAATGCAAGGACATTACCCATCAAATAACAATCTGTCCTCCCTAAAGCCATCGTATTTCTGAGATGCAGTCACTGACAAAACCTGTAAAGTTTTGTTGAGGGTCCGTTTGCCCACTTACAGCTCAAAATCTCATCTTCATTCCAGTTTCACGTATCCTCAATATCAATATATCCACCTCAATATCCACAAAGTTGAAAACTGCTCATTAACAACCCAGATGATGGGAATGTCGGGAATGTTTCAAACCACTGCGGGACAATGACAAGGACTGTCGTCCAGCAGACGCCGACAGTGCTGAAACCCAACTGCTTTAACTGAGTGCTGACTAGGAGGGATTCGGACTGAAAACGGAAGTGCCTCTTTGCATTGACATGACTGCAACTATGGTTTTTAAAAGTATGTATATATATATATATATATCTTTGTTTATATTAAAGAAACTGCGTGAATGAGCTGCAATCCTGTTGCTGGATTTGGGAGGTGGAGTACGGAGAACCGCATCCCAACCGAAAGGGGAATCCTGACCAACTCCAACTGCTCCATGGGAATTTTAAATAGAACTCGCACTGAAAGGAAATATGTCTTTGTCTTTGTCTTGACATTGTCCAACTGCCAGAAGACCGAAGGAAGGAGACGCAACAGAAAAGACGTTACGAGACGCTTTTAATGGCTCGACGACCATAAAACCTGACGAAATTTGAAATGTTTCTGTTGGAGCTCGACCTCGACTTTCCTCTCGTGCGGACTTGGTCTCTGAAGTCAACAGATCAACCGTAATTCTCTCCACCCCCCCGACCCCCGAAGCGTTTCACTCTGTGGGAGATGTATTTGCTGTGAAAGATAAATGGACTGAGTGAAGAGACATTTAAAACGAGCTTTGCTTGCATTGTTCTTTGCCGTGACGGGAAGACGGTTGAGTGAAGCTGATGTTCGGACTTTGTTTTCGTCATTGGGGGTTTTTTGGCATTTTTTTATTGCGCTTTTTGATGTTTATGTCCGTTCAATATTTGCTCTTGTTGTTAGACGGAACATGAATAGTGCTCCCTGAAGACGGCCTGTTTAAGTCATCACCGATTGTTTTTCCTTCTCGCATGTTCGGGTTTACACGGACTTCTCAGCGCGCCTCGGTCGATGCCGCCTGACATTCTCCAAAAGAAAACAGTAATCAAATGTCGCAGGACGACTTCCACAAACATCAAAAATTAGCTCTAAAGGTCAGTTTCAACACGAAATGAAAAACATGTGCCGAGAAGAGAAAGGCCGAAGAACTCAAAGACAATTTGAAAGCGACTTTTAGACACGAGTCTCTCGTCCATCCGGTGTTTTTAGGTCAAGGATTATTAGCTAGGACGTTATCTAGAAGTGAAACGTGCACGTTAATGTGCGTCTTTGTATTTCCTGTCCAGCTTGCTGGCGTTTTCTTTTTTGTCTTTGCCTTTCGTGAAGAAGAACCTTAACTTGCCATGTTTGAAGAGGTTTTCAGACCTGCCTTTGCAGCTCCAGAGCCTCGATGACAACATCTGTCACGACACGGGCAAAAATAAAATAACCTCTGCGTTGCCATGACAATGCAAAGTAATAAAAACTGTGATGCGTTCAGTGTCGTCGGTTCATGAGAGTGCTATGAGGGTGTTTGTTCAGGTGTCCTTATGTGCCTCCCCGTCGCCGGCGCTCCACATCTCAATCCATCCACCGTCCAACATCAACGTCTCGTCTGTCCACGTTCCAGAGACAGACGCTCGTACGTCTGGACGCATCTGCCCAAGACGAACGACGGCCAGGAAATGTTTGACATACTTTCAAAGCTCTCATCACAGAGCGCCTCCCTTCTTTAAGTATGGAGCCGTCTGGTTTTACTTCTTGTTGTTTTGTCAATTTCCTGTGTACAGGTACTTGTTTGCAAGAAAAGCAATGCTGAGAAGAGCCGCATTAAACAGGAGCAAATGTTAAAATGTCTGATTTGATGTCTCGTAACGATCAGCGTGGCGTTTTCCCCGGGTCGCGCCTGTCGGATCTGAGGAGAGAGGATTTCCAATAACGAGACCTCGTCAGCCTCATCCAGGCGCTAAACTCAACCGCAGCGTGTATATATTTAGCATATTGCTCCAGAATTATTCCTTCCCAACTCCATTTGATGAAATAACTAAAGTAAACATTTAGTTTAGGCGTTTTATTGTGCAGTCTTTGCAGTGCAACATGAGCCGAATGAAATTCATGTCCTTTCTACAGATGACGGTTCCTGAGCCGTCCAGTATAACCATGTCAACGCGTGCCCCGCCTCCCAACGAACCCGATCAATAAAGGCAGCCAATAGATGAAACCAACGCCAAAGAGAAATGTGCTTCTCATTTGGAGACAGAAAACGACGAGCGGGGGCCTGCTGGAGGTGGATGGATGAAGTGAGAGGAGAAAAGAGGAGGAAGGAAAGAACAAATCCAACTGCAGACAGATTGTTGGACTCGATAACGACTTACCGGCCCGGCGTGTGCGCTCGACGCAACCCGGCACATGCAACGCATTTGTGCTGCAATACGACGCATCTGTGTAGAAGAAATAGAATAGAGAATGTTTACCGCTGCGCACTAAAAGCACGAAGACGCATTTCAAAAGACACAAATAGTCCAGAAGCAGATTCTTCAGAGAGATTAAAATAACGTGAAATTGCATTTTAGAACGAATCCGTAACACGCATCCTTTTCTGAAAGGCTCTTCTAATCTTTTGGCAGAGATTCCGGATGGCGTTTATGTGAGTCATGTCTAAAAGCCCGTCTCCGTAGAGACGTCCAAACCAAATATCAAACTATATTATTTGTCCACCATCCAGAACGAGCCGTAGAAGCTTCTCGCCATCCAGCGAGGCAGGAAACAGCGTCCCCTTTGAAATCGCTGTCACTAAGGTTACAGTTTCAAAAAACAGCTGTCTTGGTGTCATATTTTTTCGGAGCCATCCATCCACCGCCACCACCACCTTATGCAGAGATTCCGTTCATTTGGTATAAATCCATCTGTTCACACCGACAGGTAAGTTACCTGGACTCTCAACCCTCTTTGGACTATGGAGATGGCTCCTCCCAAGTAGAAAATCCACGGATAGACCCCTGAAGCCGGATCTCTGTCCCACTGATGGGAAGGTCCGGTTTAATGGCGCCAACGCCGGAACAGAACACTCGTGTGTTTACGTCACTGCTTTTACACAGAATTAATTCCTGAAAGAGGCGATCTGGATCGAGACACAATGCGGCCGGACGCCTTCCCACACCGTCTGGGTCGAGCTCATGTTCCCGATTCTCACGAGGGAAGCTCGCTGGATATGCTGCAGACTCTTTTCTTCTTTGAAATACAATACAAGGTTTACTTGAATTAGCTTTAATTTAATTTCCATTCTTCTTACCCATTAAAAAAAAAAACTAAACAATGGACTACCTGAAATTACAGCTAATAAGAAACTTCTCCAGTAGGGCGTGTCAAAATTCTTTAAAAAACAAAAATACATTCTTATTTCAGTGTTTTGTTCTTGTCTTCAAATAAAACTTTTGGAATTTGCTGGAATTTCATCCACGTGACCAAACCCGAGACAGGAGGGCTGTAGCGTTAGCGGCAGAGCTAACCTGCAGCTCGAGGGTAGAACTTGGTGCCTCCTGGCCTTGGAGCAGCAACCGAGGGACTTTTGAGCTCCAGAATTCTTGTGGAACAATGATGGATGCTTGGGACCGGCCGGGCGGGGTCATGTTGTGATTGGAGTTGCACAGATCAGAGCAGGGATTACTTGGATTTGCCCCCCTTTTTTAGGCCTTCACTGCAAAGCATAACAGAAAAGACTGAAACTACACGGCATGCACGCATGCATAGCATGAGCTGCTAGCATGCATAGCATGTGCTGCTAGCATGCATAGCATGTTCAGCAGGCTTAAATCACGCATGTGCTGCTAGCATGCATAGCATGTTCAGCAGGGTACAGGAAACTATGAATCCCTAACATTTAAAATAAACCCTACGGTCCTAATACACAAGAGACGGGGGCAGCCATCTTGTGCACCCCCCCCCCCCCCAGATTTATATCACTGCTAGTTTATCGATTCTTTGATTTTTTTAACTCAGTGCTGCACGCTGAACTTCCTTTGATGTCGTGCCTGTGAGTCCTCGCTAAACGCTTCACCACTGCAGGGCATGTTCCCCTCGACCCTTCACCTGTCTGCAGGTGACCTTTGACCGCTGGCAGGAAAAGGCAATGACAAACGTCTTCATGTCCACTTACAGAAACAGAAAGGGTGTGTTTGGATTGCTCAGCCATTATCAGGACTCTTCCCGTGCCCTTGTCCACTTTAATTACCCGCTTTCTTTCCCTCTGGTGTCCTTGCATGTTTTAAATTCCAGTCCAGCATGTTTTTATTCAATGCTATGAGGTGTGAATTGTGAATTCACAGGCTTCCAGCATTCTTACCTTTTACTCTTTTGGCCCAGTTTATCTCCCCCTCCCTTCCTGCCTCAGTAAATGTCTTTTAAACCTCCGGCTCCCCTCGTCAAGCTGAGGCCAATTCCGTAATTAAGACCTTAATCCCAACAAAGGGCCCGGCTTTATTGGATTGTCAGGCAAAAGTGTGCAAATGAGTTTTGACACGACCTGGCAGGACGGGAAAAGGGAGCCGGCAGGACGGGATAGGGATCGGACAGGTTTCTAACGGATGAGTTTAACTCGTTATTTATTGCATCTAAGGTAAGTAATCTATGTTAGCACTTTTGTGACCATTGTTGGGAAACACAGAGGGGAAAATTTAGAATTTGTTTCATTTTGGTTTTAATTTCTAGGTGCAGTAAAACTAAATCCATTTTGTGATGAACCAAGTCCCCGAACCAGAGTGGCACAAAAAACTCAACAATATCTGCTCGCATTTATTTAGTTGAATCAGAAACAACGTGCACACGCATCAGGCTCTTTCTTAGTCCCGACCTTTCCTTGGGTGGGGGACGGAAACTTTCCCCCGTGAGGCTGCCAGACACCAGCGACTCTTGGCTGTTGCTCCGCTCTGACAAACGCGAGCCAAGAAAAAGATCTTCAACGAACGGCATGAAGTTTTGCTTCGATTAAACACACTGCCGTCTCAGTAGAGATCCTCAGCTCACTCAGCTGCCTCTGCTTTTTATGGACTTTGGACTTTCCAGTGACTTTTGAAACATCATCCATCATTGGGTGGGTTTTTTTTTTTGTAGGCGCCGGGAGGAGAATGCTTTTTCAGTGTGGTTTCTGCAAACGAATGACCCGTCCGCTTTGGATTCACTGTTTCCTACCCCAGAGAAGTTGAAGTGGCAGGGATGAGGAAAGAAATCTAATTTCGTGACATTTGCACTTTGGAAAGTTGCCAAACGCAGGATGCCTGATCCATCCCGAGAGAGAATACTGGGAATGTTGGGACAGGCGAACACACAGCTGGGTTTGCTTTGAGCTTCTGGGTGACGAAGCAGCTCATTATCCTGCACAGAGATGATTCTCCAGGAGGGGAGCGACCTCCGCTCCTCGCACAAAGGATGCCGTGTTTAATCTGGGGAGACCCCGCTAGCAGGAGCAGGCCGTCGCCGCCGCACTGGTGTCGCCTCGGAGACCGGCAGCCACGAAGCCCAGGAATGCCGAAGAAGAGCCGGAGTCTGTTCCAGCAGGCGGAGGCCCAAACCGGAGCAACGCCAACAAATCCTAATCTGAGGGGCAATTCCTCGGTGGGAATCTCTCCCTTCGGCTCTGGAGGGCGGCGCTGGACGGCGGCGACGCCCTCTTTAACGGGACATTAATGGAATCGTGAATTCACGATTTGTCAAAGCGGAAAATGTGACTTATTAAACAACAAACACAATTCTCATAATTCAATCAGGTTGTGTCAAGCTGGACGACAGAACCACCCAGAGCCGGTCCAGAACCACAGACGACACCAGACGCAATGGTTCCAGCTCGGAACCGGCTGAACAGAATCCAGCTGGGACATTTGGCGTCTCCTCGTCATCGGCCGCTGCCCTTAAAAGGTGTATTAAATAACGCTTTAATCACGTTAGGAGAATACTGCATTTCAACCGCCAACCGGGGAACACGAGCCGGGCTTGCACAAGATACGCGCTAATCAGAACCAGAGCAGCAACGTCAACCCCCACCAAGCTGGGGAGGAGAAGGAGTTCTACCGGCTCCAGGGTCCCGGTCTTTTGTAGACCAGGACCGGGTCCTCAGCAGCTCTGCGTTCTGGTCATCGCGGTTGGAATTCACCGACGAGCTGAATGCGTGACTTCCTGTTAGCGCGCCTGGTTCTCTCATCCAGACTTTCCTCCCTCCGAGGTACGTCGGTAGACCGACTGCCGACTGACGCCTGGAATTAAGAATGTGCGAGCGTCCCAGCAGCCCTCCCTGCGGTACCTCATCACGCTTAATCAGAACCATGCTCGGCGCCTCCGCAGCTCCTTCCTTGCTGATGTTTTTTCACACAGTGGAAAGTTTACATAAAACAGAACCTTCTCCCCGGTGCTCTCGCCCGCCTTGCCAAATACCTGCAGGATGAAATCGAACCCCCCCCCAGCTTTTGAAAATCACATTATGAGTCTCCCCCCCCCCCTCGCCTCCTCTGAGCCCGTCGGATCAGTCCAGCTTTCCAACCCCGGGGAGAAAAACGCAAGAAGGCCGAACGACTAAATATAGGATTGTGTGTGTCTGTGTGTGTGTGTGTGTGTGTGTCCAACGCTGATTGCAGCACCGTGGATTGATTTCAATCTGGAGATGGAGTCAAGTGTCAATCACATGACCCCAACAACCTGCATGGTTGTCGGGGTCAGGGCAGGCGGTGTGACGAGCCGCCACCCTTCACCTCCAGCGGCACCTCCACGCTATTTCTGACCGGAACCCCCCACGGGGGGGGGTCAGGCACTACGAAAGACCAACCCCATGTCCACGTGCGCGCCGCTCTTAAGCCACTAGCTGCAGCTAGCTTAGCTTAGCATGTGGTAGCTGGAGGGAGACATCAACGAGTCCTTATTTCGATCGTGCGTTATTCAGGAACACGTTTTTTTCTCGGTGCTTATTTCAGCTTCGTACCGTTTCAGTCACCGTCCAGACGCACCGCGGCCTTTAACTGTTGGACCGTTTATGTCGTCTCTGGAGAAACTCTTGGGTAACAGGGAATTCATTTCGCCAGTGAAGACTGTCAGCATCATACATCATTCGTGCTCACAGCTACTTTGGGAAAAGCTATTTGGAAATCTCGACGTCATTGACTTTCTATTTCCAAAGATTATTTCCTCCATCTTCCAAAAACCACAAAAAAAAAACCCTCCTGGATGAGAACTTGTTGGAATAACGTGCAGCCATCTTGTGCACCCGGATCGTGCTCTTTACGAACGCTCACCCAGAACTTCAGGGAACGCCGTCGGCCATCGATGCTCAGACCCGACCTCCGGGGGTCTTCCCCGCCCACCGTCCGACCTCGGTGAGAAACAGTCAGACGCGTAAATACGTCCGAGTTCTTCATGTCGCTGTTGACGCAGCAGTTAAGAGCTAGCCTGCTGACGGCGGATCAAAGCGCGACCGAACACGCCAAGGGAACAATTCAGGCCGGAATGGGAACGCTGCAGAATTCCCACTTTCCCGCGGCACTAATAATTCTGGCTGCAGCACAATATTTTTTTTAGTCTTTATTGGCATGGGAAGCTTTTTGAGTTTGTGGAGCGAGACGTGCAGAATAGAAATCACGCAAACACGGCTTCTTCTTCTTCTTCTTCTTCTTCTTCTTCTTCTTCTTCTGGCCGTTCTAGTGAAGTCCTGCTTCTGATCGTGTGCGGTTTGTTTTCCCAGCCACTCCCATTTGATGATGTCATCACTCCGCATCAGGTTGGCGGTGCGCTGGGTGCCGTCCCACAGCTGTGGAGCATCAGGCTGGAAACCCCCTCATCCTGAGCCCCGTGTGTGCGTGTGTGTGTGTGTGCGTGCGTGCGTGCGTGCGTGTGTGTGTGCGTGCGTGTGTTGAGCTTGGCTGCCAGTGTGTGTATTTAGGTGCTGCTTTTGGCGCTCGTGTTTTACTTTTTGCGTGTTTATGTATCTCGGTTCTGGATTCTTGCGGCCCATGTGGGCCCGGCATGTGGTTCTGTGTGTGGCCTGCTGGGAGGAGGCGTGTGCCATGTGTGTGTGCGTGTGCGTGTGTGTGTGTGTGTGTGTGTCAGACGAAGAGAGGCGGAGGACAAAGACAGTTTGTGTTAACCTGCAGAACTTCTTCCCTCCATCCTCCTCTTCCTCGGCTCCGCCCACACACACGTTGGCTCGCTGTTTACGTTCGGATCTACGCAGCCAGTCCTCTCCCTCACCTCCTAATCCCTCTCTCCTATTCCTTCCCTTCGGCCCTCGCTTTCTCCCCCGTAGAAAGTCGTCCCACTCGCTTGGCGACGCCCACACTTTCCCCACGCCGTGTTCCCACGGAAACCTCTCCACGCACAGAATCACCATTTGTCTTCAGTTAGAGCATTTCCTTCTACCCCCCCCCCCCCCCCCCCCTCAGCCTCTCCTCCACCCTCGCTGTGATTTGGAGGCGGAGCTCAACGTTCATGTAGGATGCCTTCAGATTGAAATGTTTTTAAAGTGGCGTTCCGCACGAATGGTTCTTGTCATTCCGTGTCCGTCGGTGCTGCCAAACCGTCCTCTTCTGTTCCCGCCGCACTTCCCATCCTGTCCATCAGTTGCTGTGGGCGGAGCCAGCCCATGGCCATGAGGCTCGGCTCCACGCCTGAACGCCACCACACTAGACTCAAAGACGTAAACTTCCAAAGTCAAATGTAGGCTCTACTCGGCAGAATCCTCGTTGCTGATGCCCCCCCAGGAATCACCGGCTCCATACTCTACAAGTTTGACTTTTCCCAGTCAGTACGACCCCATGACGTAGGACGACACAGCAAGCCAGAGGTCAAAGGTCGTTTGAGGGATCCGAGGTTATTCCCACGCATCCCGGGGACTCCGTTTCGTCACAATGACCCAGAGACGTGAAGAATAAATCAAACGCCACCGTCTTCAGCGTGGCCAGAGCGATGACCAGACGACGTTAACGAAAAGCGACCTCTGACCCCAGAAAGAGGAAACTCTGGATCCGATTTAAGACGCAAACAAACAAGAAGGCGCTTCCGTTCGATCGCCGCCAGCGACTTCGGCGTCTGAACAAGGCCGACCCGACCGCAGTCGGTTCGCCCCACAATGAGAGGACTGCGCTTTCACTCGGCGCTCCGACGGCGTTTTGTTTTTCTGAACAGATTATTTAAGACAAAGTGCCTCTATTTTCATCCTCAGTAATTACAGAGCCTCGCCGTTCATGCGCTCCTTTAATTAAAGGCACGGAGGCCACAACCAATCAGACGCGAGGCAGCGATTAGACCGGGACGCCGCTTCGTTGGGTCCAGTAATTATCACTGGAACGCGGAGGAGGCCTAAAGTAGAACATCGCGACTCGTTTCAGTGCCCCCCCCCCCCCCCCCCTGCGTCTTTGTCCTGTTCCCCCAACCTGGACCGTAAATAGCTCCTTCTTAATAGCGTGTCTTTGTTGAATGGCCGTTAAATAAATCGAATAAAATAAACATTTGTCCAGAGCCGTTTCTGCAGCATGGGAACAATCAGGAAGGGCTGGGTTGCGTTCCTGACCCCGGCAGAACTTTGCTGGCGTATTCCAGGGGTGATAAATCAAACGCCCCCCCCTCCCTCGCAGGCAGTTTAACGTTTCTTGACGGTCTTCCCTTTTTCCTCTGGCAGACATTCCCGTTTGGAAACCTGGGATTGCAGGAACGAGCAATAAACACTCGGATGTTTCCGGACGCTCGCCGAGGCAGTTCGACACCTCGGCTTTCCAGATCCTGATTTGGGAATTCCAACATATGGTGCGGTTTGGTTAGTTGTCCTTGCATCAATCCTGAGGACAGCGATGACAGGTGCATGATGGGCCGGGGACAGACTGTCCTCGGGCTCGCCGTCAGGTCCATGTTTCCCCCATCAGGACGACAAATCCAACCAAAGTTGACTGGAATCTGAGGAGGGCCTGAAAGGGTTAAGCGGGTATGATGTCATGCGCCGGCGTCCGGCGTGTCGCCGCCAACGAGCTCCGGATCGATCCCGGAGGACCGTCTGGAAAGCGTTGAGCAAGCTGGGAATCTGACCCGAGATCAGCGGCTTGAGGAGGAACGTCTCCCCGACCCCTCGAGATGGACGCAGATACACGCGCTCCACGGCGCCACCGCTGGTCCGCCGGCATGTGGCAGTGATCTGGAACCCTAATTAGGTTGGGGGGGGGGGGGGGGGATTGGACCAGGGCTTCCTCTGATTGAGGGGAAATGGGAAACAGGCAGGAACCCGTTACCCTTCAGCCTCACACGCACACGCACACACACGCGCACACACACACACACACACACACGCACACACACACACGCACACACGATCAGCCGCTGCTGCGGCGTCGTCTCCACGCCACCACCGATCTCACCGATCTCACCGACATGACGTCGCTGAGGAGCTTCCGGCGCCCATGAGCAGCGCGTTTTTCTTTAGGTTACAATCTAAAGATCCATCAGCCTGCATCTGTCCCGTCCCCCCCCCCCCCGCCCCCCCCGGTCCAATTACCACTGACCTTTTTGTGCCGCCCCCCCGTGAGAACATGGAAGGCTGTTGGGACTCCGGAGCCCGCTATTATTACCCCTCATAAAGCCTCCACACTTCCCCCCGTTACCCCCGGCAACACGCTGCCAGTCACCTGTGATTGGCAGGTGGGGGCTTTTGTCCGCCTGAATAGCCGAGGCGCTCCACGGGCTCCTGCCTTTATCTGACCTCGCCCGGACACGACGTCTCCTCGCCCTTCATCGACTCCGGGTCGAGGAGTCGCTTCATCGTCTTGTAAAGGTTTCCGTCGTCCGTCCGTTCCCGTCCGTCGCTTTAGACGAGCGTCACCCGTCAGCCTTTGTTCTCCAGCGTGTTGGATTTGAAAGGGTTTCAAAGACAGCAAAAGCTTTTGTTGAAAATAAAGTCTCGGGTCCGACGCCGTCGTTCACAACTTCCTCGTTGAATTCGGATGAATTGTGGGTTTGAACGACCTTCTCAGGGTCGCGTCCAGACGTTTGGGCAGGGAACTTTAACCTCTCGTTTCAGGTTTACAGAGCATTTCTCCCCATGAATATAAATGAGCGCCGCATCGCTCGCCGAGACGTTTGGCGTTAGTTCTCACTGAGCTCGTCTTTCATTTGAGTTTCTACCGGACAAACGACGAGGTTAAACGTTTTGATGAAGTCGTTACTGCAGTCCGAACATTGTTCAGGAAGCCAGCTGGAGGGACCATCCTCTTACACCGCCCCCTGCTGTTAGCTTTTAGTATTGCGACATAATTCAAAACGCATCTCAAATGACAGTAAAAACATTCTTTTCTGTGCTTCAGCATTTTATTGAATTAGTTTTGCTTCCAAACATTAGAAATGGCAATAATCCAGTAATCCAGGTTTTAATTTAAAAGCAAACCGACTTCTGTGACTGAACGCTGAAAATAAGGAGTTGGTCTTAAGAGCATCCTTCAGGAGGCGCAGACGAAGCGCCGGCGGGACGGGAAACGCTTCCGCCGGTTTATTGTCTGAACGTCTGCAGCGCGTCGCGGGACTCAAACACGGGACGGGAGTAGCTTCACATCAGTCTTCCGTCGTCCGGCAGGTTCTCAGCTCATCGGTTGCCCGCGGTGACGGGCATCAACGTGGCGCATTTGTCAACCGCAGCTTCGACAATTCGCAACCGTGTCAGCAAAACAATCCCACCTCTCTTCCTCGTCGTCGTCCTCGCTACGTCCCGACGGCGGGAGGAGAGCGGCCCAGCCAGCGGACTCCTCTTCTCCCGTTGGCATGTTCACCGTGATTTTCTACCTGCAGAGGGAAGAGAGCAGGTCAAAGTTCACGATGGATGCTGACTGTGAAGCGCGTGTCCAGTATAAATAGAACTCCAGCGCCTCCCACCTGCCTGGCTGTCAGCTGAACCACTTCTTTAGTCTGGAGAAGAAGCCGCCTCCATCTTTCTCCTGCTTCTCCTCTGCGCCGCTCGGCTGCGGAGCGGAGCCCGGGGATCTGCTGCCCTCTCCTGGACACGAGCACACATTGCGTTAGCGGCGCTTCAGCTAAGCTGCGTCTCTCTAACCGGATGGGGGGCGGGGCGGAGCAGAACTCTCGACTCTGACCTGCAGAACGCTCGACGCCGTTAACGGTCCCCTGGACGTCCGTCTCCTCCTCGGCGTACGTCAGCAACAGAGAGCGCTGCCTCCGGGTCAACTTCCTGCGGGAACGAGAGCCCAGAACGGAAACGCGCTCAAGCAAACGGATTCAGAAGGAGCCCTGCCGTCGGGTCGCCCAGCCGGCGGGTCGCCCTGCCGGCGGGTCGCCCAGCCGGCGGGTCGCCCTGCCGGCAGGTCGCCCTGCCGACGGGTCGCCCTGCCGGCGGGTCGCCCTGCCGGCGGGTCGCCCTGCCGGCGGGTCGCCCTGCCGGCGGGTCGCCCTGCCGGCGGGTCGCCCAGCCGGCGGGTCGCCCAGCCGACGGGTCGCCCAGCCGACGGGTCGCCCAGCCGACGGGTCGCCCAGCCGACGGGTCGCCCAGCCGACGGGATTACTTGGGCACTCTGATCTTGACGTGGACGTAGTGATCCCCGTAGCTGTAGCCGTCCATCCTCCGGATTCCTTTCCCCTCCAGACGGACCACCTGGTCGGCCTGACACCCCCGAGGGATCTGAAAACACGGGGCGGCTTTAACCGAAGCGTCTGGGTTCCTCTCCGCGAGGGGAACGTCTCACGCACCAGGATGCTGACGGCGTCGTGGAGGCCCCGAGCCGAGGCGTTGCCCCCCAGGACGGCCTGCGCCACGGAGATGAACACGTCCGAGTGGATGTCGACGCCCTCCCGCCGGAACACCGGGCTCGCCTGGACCTGGGCGGACATTTCAGGGACGTCACGCAGAAGTCAAGAATCCAGCCCGTTAAACGGCGGAACGCGAACACCCACCCTGAACGTGATCAGGACCTCCCTCGTCCCGACCGCCATGCGCACCGTCTGACCGTTTTCAACTCCTGCGAGAAAGGCACGCCGTTAGCTTCATTCCCATCCGGATCAGGAACCGGACCCCTGTGGGCGGAGCCTACCAGCAGGTACCGGCACGGTGACCGTCTGCTTCTTCTTGGTCTGGCCTGCGCCTCGACACAGCGCGCAGGGCGAGATGACGATCGACCCGCTCCCCCCGCAGCGTCGGCAGGAGCTGCGCATCACGAAGGGGCCGGTGCTGATGGACTCCTGCGGGGGACGGGGACGGGGACGGGGACGGGGACAGGGTCGTGGCTGACGTCTATCCGGTCGGGCGCCGGTCGACGGACGGACTCACCATGCCGGTGCCGTTGCAGTACTGGCACCGGGCCACCTTGGTGCCCGGCTCGTTGCGCCCGCCGTTACAGCGGGGGCAGGTGTCGTCCATGTTCACGCTCATCTCCTTGTTCGCCCCCTTCGCCGCCTCGGAGAACGTCAGCTCCATCACGAACTGAAACGAGAGCAGCGCCTGAAGCGGGTCCGGGTGCAGCGCGGCGGCGTGGACCCCGTGGGCGTGGCGGCGGCGCCGACCTCTGGCCGCTGCTCAAACATGCTGTTGATGTCTCCGAAGCCCGTTCCTCCAGCGAACTCTCCGAAGATCTTCCTGAAGAGCTCCTCGGGGTTGATGCCGCCCCCCCCGGCCCTGTAGTACTGCTGCTCGCCCGCCCCGGCGCCGTTTGGGTCGACGCCCGCAGCCCCGTACGTGTCGTATCGCTTCCTCTTCACCTCGTCGCTCAGCACCTGAAACGAAACCGGGCGCAGAAGGTTTTGGGATCGGCAGGAAGTCCGCCGTCCCGCACGTCCCGTCCGACGTCACCTCGTAGGCCTCGGCCAGATGGGAGAACTTCTCCTTGGCCCCCGGGTCGTCCGGATTGGTGTCCGGGTGGAACTTCTTAGCCAACTGCAGAGACACGAAGCAGGATGAGGGCAACGGCGAAGGAAGCCTGAACGCGGCTGCAGGTATTTTCCCAGCAGGAAGCGCGTCTGACCTGGTAGTACGCCTTCTTGATGTCCCTCTGGGACGCGTCGCGGGACACGCCCAGGACCCGGTAGAAGTCCTGCTGGTTCCCAAACCTGCTGCTGCTGCTGTGCAACGCCCGGCTGGGCTGCCCGGAGGCTGCAGACAAAAGGGGCTATTTACTTACAGCGCGCGCGCACGCACACGCGCACACACACACACAATCCTGCACGGCGTTACCAGAGAGCCGTCACGTCACGCACAGACCCGGGCTAGCGTTAGCTGCTCGTTAGCTGGTAGCACTAAGGCGCTGGCGACTGAACCAGGGATGTTATGCTAGCTGTCGGCTAGCTACCTCACCTGTTAGCCCTCCCAATGTCACGGTATTCCGGTGTGTCCAGGGGCTCCGGCTAACCGCTTCCTCCCCCCGGAGGGTCCGCGGAGCTGCCGCCGGGCACACCCCCGCGTATCCCCGCGGGACATGGAGAAAACGACCGCCGGACAAGCAGCGTGCGGCCAGCCGGCCAGCGGAGGTCGCCATTCTGTCGTCACTTCCTGTGTCAGCTGCTCGACAGCGGGTTTGCGCGTGTTGTTGCTCATCGCATGAGCTGATTGGCGCATATACGTCTTGCCCCGCCCATGACCCGCCCCCCATTTCCGCCTCTTATTTGTTTGGAAAGATAAAGGCCAATCAGAAACAGAGAAAACAATAAGCGTTGCAAAAGAGTATAAAAGTAAGTAATATATTTAGAATAATAATAAATATATTTCATATAATATGTTTTACAAAACAAGCCTTAAATGTTCAGGATGACTCGCTGCTGGTGGATTTTATTTGAACAGCGTTCTGCAGAAACACCTTCAGACAGAAGATGGAGTCACAAAGCTGTGAAAGTTTATTACATCAGCTGACTGGATCAAGCTGAAGCGGATTTCTGTTTGACTCATTCCACTCAGCTTCCAGCATAGCAGCCAATCTAATCTAATCTAATCTGACAATCTGAAAACTGACTTGACGTTGATTTTTGTGTGGCGGGTTGAGGGTTCAAAAGGTCACTGAGAGCATGGTGGGTCAGGGACAATGTTCTACTGCAGCAGTCAGGCCCAAAGGCTGGGTCGGCCATGCTTGTCCAGTGGGAGATTTCACAATAAAAGCACAGAATGTGTCTTTTGGATTTGAGTTTGAGTTTGCAGTGAGCAAAAATGGCAGAAAACCGTAACGAACATATTAGTGGGTTAAATTTGCGAACGCTCTGCAGCGTGGCTACCTCGTCAGAAACGGGATTATGTAACCCCGGCGGAGAGAATGGCTCTTTGTGCGGCTAAACGAAGCCGCTAATCTGCAGAGTCAACAGGCGGCGGGCTTCTCTGCCTCTGCGGTTCGGATGACAGGCCGCCATGAGGCTGCCCGTAAATATCACTGTGGTTGTGTGTGTGTGTGCGTGTGTGTGTGTGTGTGTGTGGGTCATTGATGAATATGGGCTGCTTTAAATCAGCGGGTCTCTGCACCGAATTCTTACCAACGAATCTCTGAGACAGTTTCACGTTTTTACCAAAAACATCGGCAGATGAAGATGACTGATGTGTGCGCACACACACACACACACACACACGTCATTTCAGATATTATGTTCAAGACCAACCATTTTCTAAAAATAGGCTCTAACATTTACAAAGTTTTATATTACATATTTCTTTCAGTAATCGTCCCTCCGGTGAATCCCTTGAAATCGTTCCGTCCCAAACCCGGATCCCGGATAAATAAACGCTGCTGAGCCGTCCTCCCGTTGGAGCGGAATCTTTCTGGGGAACCGATTGGTGGTTTCCCCGGGGAGAACGCGTTCGTGTTACTAACAGATAAAAGCTCCAAGCCGATGCAACCTTGTGTTCCCTCCTGGCTGCCGTCGTGTTGCGGTAAATGCTCGTGCAGATCTGGAACAGGCCACCCACTCAGAAACCTGAGTGGGCTTTTTCCCACGCCTGCTACCTCTGGCCAAACGTATCCCGGCCAATTTGGACGGCTCCTTCCCGATCCTGGGAACGTGCTGTACTTGCACCGACGGACAGGAATGTGTTTTCTCAAGCTTCCACTCCCAACAGCAGCCGTGGATTTCAAATGAAACTGCGATGTGCAGAGAACTCGTGTTTATATCCGTATTTAAAGCGGGAAGTCCGCCTGTCGGAACGCCGGCATTGCACCAGGATGACTAGCTCGATGATTAGCTCGCTCTTCCTGACAACATTCGCCTGAACCGGACCGAGACTCTCTCTCTCTCCCGTCCCAAAAACCAAGCCATATTTTACAAGTCTTTATCAGACGTCTCCCGGACTCAGTCCTCCCTGGGCTCAGGAGGCAGAGACACGGCGTTCCTCGCCTCCCTTCCATTTGAGCCTCTGGATTTAGGGATAGCGTTATTAGCTCTGCAGAATCGCTCCCGCTGATTCCCACCGGGAACGGTCACGCATTACCGAAGCGGGAGCTCGTGCCAGCACCCACCTGAACGAATGACGTCTGAGTTGAAACCCGGCTCCTCTGCCGGTCCCCCCCGGGTTGTACTCCGCTGCAGCTCCAGGGGATTTGTTCATGGTGTGCTAGCCAAGATGGATGTCTCGTTTTTGGAGTTGGGATTGATTCCACTCAATCCCCGGATTGAGGTTTTGATGGCATCACTTTTCAGTGCATTGAGGGGGACGAAGCACGGAAGGAGAGGAGGATGGAGGAATCATGCAGGACATTCACGAGGAGCGATATCTCTGCGTGAGGGAGGCAGCGCTTTGACCTCGGTTCGGAGTGGCCGACAGGATGCCCACGGTTTCCTCCAAATGTTTTGCTCTCCCGTCTGAGGCGGGTTTGAAATTCCCTGGTAATACCCTCATCACGCCGGGAGAGACTCGATGGGATGGGAAAGGATGATGAAAACAATGCGGCGCCAAGAATGTGCCTTCGGTATTGCTCGGACGTCGGTGCGTGATTGGGGATTTTTTTCTTTCTTTGTCCGAGGCAGACAATGCTAAACCCCCTCGGGTGTGCGCGTCTTGAAGGAACCTTGCTCCCCATGGAAGGAAAGCCGCCACCTGATGGCCAGACAAAGCCGAGGTCGAGGGGTGAGGGGTCAAAGGTCGGGAGCGGAGGCCTCAAGTGTAAGAAAGCTGCTCTTATTAACTTGATGTCAAAGGATTAATGGGACTCGTTGCAGCAGATTTACAACGTTGGACTGACAGAAACATCTACTGTGTGGTAATGAAGGAACAGAACTCCCGCCGGAAGCTCCATCTGTTGCTGGTTTTGCACCTTTCGGGGCAGGAGAGAGAAGACAAACAGAATGTGTCTCACCGATGGGATGTGTTGCTGCACGGTGACGGGAAACTCCAAACACAAACACCCGAAGCCTCGCTTGACTTTTGTCATGCAGAAGAAGCTCTTTGCTGCATAGGGAACTGAAAAGGAGGGTTTATGGGTAATAAAGAGGTCCATCATCGTGGCCTTTGGGTCTCTGACCGGCGTCCTCTCTGAAGTCCGACCCCCCCCCTTTATGCAGACCTGAATGGAGCACATTTACCGGCTTAAGTCAAGCGACGGCTGATTGTTTCTTTCAAGCCGCTTGCGTGTCTTCCTGTGTCGACAAAACACGATTAAGCTGCTGTGGCCGCCATGTTTAGCGCTTAACGCCCAAAGGCGTTGCAGCCGTGCTGGCGGATCTCGCTTTCTTCACCGCTGATTGAGTTTGTGTTCTTGGATCCGCTTTGAGGAACAGATTCCTGGTCCAAATTAAACAAGAACAGAAGTGATGAACTTATTGTGGTTTTAACGTGACTCCTCCCTTAACGGTCACTTAATAATAAAACCAGATCTACCACCGACCCAGTGACCCCTGTCTGCCCCTGCCTCTATATTACCCCCTCCCCTGGTGGCGTCTTCTCTTTTCTCACCACTCGCTTTTAGTGACCTCCATAAGTCAAACGACATCAATGGACAGCGGGATGAAAACAGACAAGAGGGTGCAGTACCACCAGAAGTCCCAGGGGGCGGTGTTGCCTCGATTTCAGGAAGCTAGGACATCTGGATGCAGCAAAGTCAAGAATGTTTAACAACTCCCCACGTGGGGAAATTGTTTTTCCATTTCACATTCAGATTGAAATAATATATACTCGAGCGCCCAGAAAGGAACTTCTGGGGTTTGGTGCCTTGCTCATGGGGACCTCAGCAGCACTCAGGCAAACCGGCACCTCTCCAACCAGTCGAGTCCATAAAAGCATGTTTCGCCCAACGTGGGGCTCGAACCCACGACCCTGAGATTAAGAGTCTCATGCTCTACCGACTGAGCTAGCCGGGCTCGTCCGTGCTGTGATTCCCGATATCCCCGTCGTCATCCTCTCCGAGCTCATTGCCGACCTCCGGCTAATCCCTTCGTTCCAGCGGCAGCAAACGGATTTGAAGAATCCCTCATTCCTCGCTTGGCTTTCGCTCGAGGAGATAATACGATACACGCCGCCTCAAACTATCCAGAGGACGTAAATATCGTCTGGTGTCACGCTGCCGCTCTTAATGGCTTTTGGTAAACGAGCCCACAACCACTGGATTAAAGAGACAACATGCTAGTCTGACATCAAAGACATCACAGCCTTAATCTCCACGCATGGCTTCGGTTCGTCCGTGCAGCCATCCCGTCTGCAGCCTCCAGAAGACAAAGGTGAAGCTGCAGGGGATGGAGGCCACGCCGGGGGGGTTGTTAGGAGGACCAGGGGGGGCCCTTAAGGAGCGGGAGGCGTGTCGTTCCGAGGCGAAGGGGCCGTTTGAAGGAGATTCTGATAGCGATCAAGCAGCTGTTTCCCCTCAGGCTGATGTGAGATGGAGGCCAGACCGAATCGATGCTTCACGCAAGGCTAGCTGAGCTAACGGCTAGCAACGTGCTTTATCCAAGCGCATGCCTTCTATTCTTAACCAATCAGATGCCAGAGTTGGCTTTTGTCCTTCCTGGTTTGGAACATTCAGGCTTCAAACACACTCATGTGTCTCAATTAAACCATAAATGTTATCAACATTGAAGTCTTTCGCCATCTGGGGGCCTGAAACCGCCACAAAAGTCCTTAAATTGCTTTCACGCGCACTTTAAGATCAAATCTGTGGAACCCATGAGAAGCACGAGGCCCGTTGCGTGGGTAATAATATTACACAGTTCTTCATTCAGTTCTGTCCTGTCCCTGAACGCCTCGCCGTGTGAAGCTCAGTCACGCCGCCAACAAAGGAGCGGAGGAAAAGAGGCAAACGTGTGGAACGCCGCCTTCCCTCCTCCCCTTCGTGCCGAACCCGATCCCAACGCGATTCATCTTTACTGCATGATTCCAGTTTCCTTTACACAGATGTCCTTATCGTCATGGCGCCAACAGATGTCCTTTCATCTCCTTATTGGGCTCGGACTTCCGGCGGATTACATCAGGTCAGCGCTCAGCATTTTAGCTGCGTCGCTAATCTGCTTAGCTCGGTTTACTCCGTTTCACACACACGAGCCCATTTTCATCCCTCTTTCCGTTTTCATTTCCTCCCTCTCACCTTTCGGACCCGTTGCAGATCGTCTTCGTCCCCATCTGTCTCTGTCTCGGTGTCTCCGCTCCATCGAACACAAACCCTGCCAGAACGCCACGCGCCTCTCCGCAGCAGCTTTGAGATCGGCGCCATTTTCATCAAGCCTCCCTGCACAGTGTCGCCTTTGTGCAGCACAAATCCGGCGTATTTACGTTATCTACCCGCTCCGGTTACGCCGTCGGACGCCGCCTGCACGTGTTTCACGGCTCCTCGGGAAGCCGTGCGACGCGGCCTGGAGCTCGCGCGACGTCTGCCTCGCCTGCCTTCGCCGCCGCGGCCGACAACCATTTGTTTTGTCCTCTTTAAATGCATTCAGCTGCTGAGGAACGTCCTCGTAAGCGTTTTACGGTCTGAAAGAGCCGTTTGAGGCCGCGCGGAATGGGCAGCGCTGGGCCAGGCGGCAGGTCGAGGCCGTGCCAGCGGGCGCTGGAACGGCCTCGTGGGTACGGGGGTTTGGCTCCACGGCCTGACGGGGGCGGGGCATCACCAAACCTCCACAGTGTTCTCTTTATTTCGCAGCTCACCAATTGGCTGCAGTTTCCAGACCGGAGCGGTTGCGGCGTTTGAATTAATGCTGAAGTTTAGGGCTTTTAATTACTCGTCTGAACTGAAGGCGGCGGCGGGACGCAGCTGGAAGTGAAGTCAGCGCTCCCGAGCCGGAGTGTTGGGGGGGGGGGGTAGAGATCTAACAAGCAGCGTCAGGCGAGGACGCCATTGTGCCGTTACGGAAGCCGAGCAATAAGAAATAACGCCATGTGGGATTAACCGTTAGTTAATAATCCCGTCAGAGACCGGCTGCTGGCTAACGGCGTGCACGTGTAGCGTCCATTCCTTAAGCACGCCGTTAGCCTCTAACGCACTCTAGTTTCACATAAATAGTTTATTAGTATCAGCAACACGTCATTCTCCATTCTCCAGATAACAAACCAGAAGTAGGAACGGAGCCGTAGAAGAGGAGGTTATAAAAACGAGAGGATATACGTGTGTGTGTGTGTGTGTGTGTGTGTGTGTGCTTGAAGTACAAAAACCTAATCCCAGGATTCCACTCGGTTTATAATCCAAGTTGCTGAGTGGTTTCTCCTCTGGAGGAGGAGGAGTCCTTCGCTGTCCCAGAATCCACCTCACCTCCTCCAGCATTTTCATCATCATCATCGTTTCTTCTTCTCAGACGTCCAGAGGTTCACGTCCTCCCACGGGTCACTGGTGAAAACGCTCTCCTGATGGAGGAGACTGGGGTCGGAGGTCGCAGCTGCTAATCCTTCCCCTCTGGTTCTTGTCCTCCGTTCCTCCGTCCGTCCGTCTCTGCTCACCTGATGCCTTTTGGGAGAGAAGAGGAGCGAAGACGAAGATGAGGAAACTCATCCGTCTCCTTTTAAAGCGTGGATGAAAGTCAAACGGATGGACCGGAAGACATCGACCGGAGAGAAGTCCATCTGTCAGACCCACAGTGGGGGGGGGGGGGGGGGGTGTCAGCAGGGAGTCACGTGACGGCTGCAGCTGTCGACCCCGTGACCTTTTGATTACGGTATTTTAACTACAGTGTACGATATAAAACGAAACCACAGTGGCGTCAATGGATTTTACGTTGCACGCACACACACACACAGACACACACACACACACACCCACACCCACACACACGCTCACACACACACACACACACACACACACACACACACGATTTACGACTCGATAATTGTTGAAACGAGGAAAAGCATTTTTATTAATCTGACTGTCGCTACCTGTAGTGTGTGTGTTTGTGTGTGTGTGTGTGTGCGTGTGTGTGTGTGTAAATGCTGCCCTGAGGGACAAGTAAGTTTAGCAACGAGGAGAATCACAGATGCCTTAGATCTTATCGGTGATCGGTGGTGGACCCCCCCCCCCCCCCACACACACACACACACACACCTGGATGCTCACCCTCGTCTGCGTTCGGGTTTGGGCTGACGTGGTGTCTGTTGCTGCACACGCACTCCAGGTGATCCTCCAGCTTCACCTGCACCTCCTTCAGTTTGGGACGCCTCCTCACATACTCCACCTTTGCCACCTGGAGGAGGGGGAGCAAGCCGTGAGGAGCCACAGCGGGCAAGCGCTAGCTTCAAACGTCCACATCGCTTTATTCAAACAAACAGAGGATCTCCATGGCGTCGACGTGGATCACCAACAACAGGAGTAAAAAAAAAAAAAGCAGCGATGAATCCTTTCTGGTTTGTCCATGTGCAGAACACGCTCTGCACGCAGAAGGTGGCCAACCGGGACGAGACCCCAGGTTGGGCCCACTCCTCCTTAAATCCAGACCGTGTCGGTGTCTGCGTTTTCCGCGGCTTACCTTGACCGTGCGGTGGCGTTTGCGGGCGGCGTGGCACCTCATGTTGCCGGTGTTGCAGCAGCCGGTGCAGCGCGTCACCTCCACGCAGGGCGGCCAGATGATGAAGTTGGCGGAGGCGGGGTCCACCTGGTACCTGGGGATCTCGTAAATCGCCATCCGTACCTTACAGCCCGCCGGCGTGGCCTCGTCCACCACTGCATGGGCAACAAGAGGCCAAAGGTTACAGACACTTTGCAGGAAAGACCACATATGGTGTTGGAGGACTCGAAAGCAAGGACACGTCTCCCACGTGCGGTTTGTGTGTCTCACCGGTGCTCCGCCTGTGTCTGGTGCGTGCGTGCGCCCTCTTCAGGTCCGGGACACCGTGAGAGACGTCCTTGTGGTCGCCGCGTTTGGCGTCTTCGATCACCTCGTTCTCTGAGCGAAGACAAAACCAAAGACTCGCATTCAGACGTCACCACAGCAGACGTTCCCAGGTTCCCGTCAAACACACACAGACGGGTCGCGAGTGCTGCAGCTAAATATTATGTCTATATTCTCACTGGGCCCGGTTGAGATAAGGACAGGACCCGATACCAGCGAAATGAGTCGGAACATTGGAGCTGAGAAATGTAGTCGGATATTAAACCCGAGGAACCTTTAATGAATTTAGGAGTTTCCACTGAGGCAAAGATACAGCTGGAATTTTGACCTGAATTTGGAGCGGAAAGCTTGAATTGAGTTTTTCTCAACCTAAAATCTGTGGGTGCGAAACAAATGTTTCCACGAACAGAAGAAGACGTCATCCGGCACAGGGACCCAGTTAAACGCTGTGATATGCATGCCAGACCAGCAGGTGGCGATGCCACGTCCAGACAGCGTGTGTTCTCGTGTTCTGTTCAAGCTTGGCTGTCAGGCATCTTCAAAAGACGGATTCTCTGGAACCCATTTTTCAAAAGCTGTCTGTTGATATAGCAACAAACGGCCAAACCGCTACTGATGCTCAACGTCCATTTAATCAGTGTGTGTGTGTGTGCGCGTGTGTGTGTGCGTGTGTGTGCGTGTGCGTGTGTGTTTGCATCAGTGTAAGTAGAAAGGGCAAAAAAGAACTCAGAATTTAGTCCAAACGACGTTCTGGGTAGGACAGTTTTAATTTGATTCTGCATACCCAACGCCACGCTTGATCCCGCGTGTGTGTGTGTGCGTGTGTGTGTGCAGTCACACACACACGCACACACACACACGACACAATGCGTCTCCCAAGCACAATAAAGTGCACGTCCAGCGTGGGTCTCCGTCTCTCGCCCTGACATGAAGGAATTTGAGCATGAATGAAACACGCCCTGCTCTCAGCCCGAGAACGGGCAGCGTGACAACAGCATAATGAGGAGAGCCACTCGACCCCCGCCGGGCCGGGGGGGGCCGTCACACTCCGCATTTGCATCTCAATGATGCGAGGATTAATAGCGGCAGAAATGGAATCCATTTCTCACCGGCAGCAAGAGGCTCGGAGCAGAAAGGAGGTCGCAGGATTCCGTCTCCGGGCGCGAATCCAGTTCAACCGCTTTGAATTCACCTTCAGCCGGTTGTGATTTATCACCCGAGCAACGAGCGCCGGTTCGTTTTTGAAGGTGAATATTGTTGCTTGAGCTGCAGCCAGTTTGATGCTGCGGTTTAAAAAGCACCAAAAAAACTCCCCAGCGGCATTTTGGATTCAACTTTCTGTGCTCAAGCCAAGACGGCGCTCCGCCCGACCGTGTGCCATTTGGGTTCTTAAGAGATAAACCGGTGAAATTCCCCTTTATGCACAGACGATCTTTGTGAATCTGCACCTCATTCCTAAACAGTCTGAGGCCGATCGGCACCAAGTCAGGTCAGAGGTCACCTGTGGATGATTTATGTACGAAGGACTTTCAACGGAAACAAGACCGACCGCAAGGGCTTTTTTGAAATGCTCCTCTTAGACAGGATGATTGACGTTATTTGTACTGTAATACATGCTACTGTGTGACTGTACTTGTACTCTAACATTCTATCTAATAAATATATTCATCATCATCATCACCGGACACACAGGGAGCGACCGGCGCACGGACGGACGGTGTTTCCGGTGATTTAGGACCAATGAGGATCTCTTCGGATCAAACATCTGAAGAGATCCTCACATTCTGGCTAAAAGGATCCCGAGCGCAGTTCGGAGGAGTTCGTTGGATTATAAAGAAGCGCTTTACCCACGGAGTCTATCCCGAGCAGCCGCTGGAGGTCGCTGATGCTGCGGATCTCGCTGCGGGAGAGGCGCGCCAAGAGCTCCCGGGGAAGAGGGGACTCCTGCGGGAGGAAAGTCAGTCCATTATCCGCTTCATAGAGCTGGATGAAAACACGCAGCCAGAACCAACCCACGGTGTTTATTTAAAAAGCACAACGCGCGTACCCAATCCGCCCCGAAAGAGAGGGTGCTTGTGCGTAATTACGCGTTAAACCTAATGCATGCGCGAGTTTACCTCCGCAGCGGCGCGTAACAGGCAGAGGCAGCCGGCGAGGAGGTGGAAAAGCGCAGCTCTCATCTCCTCTCAGGACGCGGCGACGAGCCCGGAAGCATCCCGCAGGAGCCGCGGCCGCGATGGAACAGGCTGATGGTTCAACTCCCAAAGGAAAGGCGGCTGGAGTCCGCAGAGGAGCGACTCAGGAGCGGCGCTCCGACTCTCGGGACCGCCGGTCCGCTAAACTTTGTAGCCCACTCGCGGTGGAGCTGCAGACTTCGCGCAGGTGTCCGGTGGAAACAAACCCACGAGTGTCCGTCATCTTCGTCTTCAGCGTGGCGCGTTCGGAACCGCGCGCGCGTGCGTCTTGCAGCGAACGCGCATCTTTAAATGTGTTTTAGCTCCGGAACAAACCGATTCTGAGCAGAACGCGAGGAGTTGAAGGGGAATCGAACCCAAACCGAGCCCGGGAGGAGAGGACGTTCGGTCCGCGGCGCGGCTGCGCTGTGATCTCTGAAGTCGAGATGCCTTCGGTCACACGGATATAGCCGTGCGCGCCCCCGTGGCGCGGAGCTGCGAGCGCGCTTTGCTGAAGCGTTGCGGGAGCGTCAGGTGGAGTTCGGATTGTTGTCTGTTTTATCCCTGCGTTCTGTAATGAAGCCAATAAAAGGAGTTTTCATTAGAGGGAGGGGGGGGGGGGGGTAAGAGCAACAACAACAACAACAACAGCCACTAAAAAGAGCGTTTACGAGACGGAGCAGCCGTAAAAGGGATAAAAACTTTTACGAGTAGGGTGGGGGTGAAGGGCAATCCCTGAATTTACCCCCCCCCCCAAAAAAAGCGTGGTGTAAATAAAACCCTGCTGCCCTTCTCTCTTCAATCCGGCCCCAACATTAATGATCAAACCCGGAGTCGATCGGGACACCTGCCGGGGTTTATTGAGCAAGGCATGAATGTTTGGTTCTCATCCCACCGGAGACTTTCACTGGATTACCGTCTCCAACACGCCGGTGTGTACCTCCCCGCCCCCGCCCCCGCCCCGCCCCGCCCAGTCACAAGCCGCAAGCCTGAGAGAGAGTTCTTTATTTAGGTCTGTTTGGGTAAACGCCGCCGTCCAACCGGTCGCCATGAAGACGGAGCCGGTTTAACGGGAGGGGGTGCACAGCAAGACAAGACCCCCCCCCCCCGAATGCTGATTAGAAACACCTGCAGGGGCGTGACGTCATACCTGCCATCAGGAAAGTGAATAGGATCCAAAAACTTCAATGTGATTGGACGACACCGATTGGGCCCTCCCCACAAAGCTTCCAGAGGGGCCAACCGGTCGCCATGAAGCTGCACATGAGCTCCGTCGTCATGGCGACAGTAAAAAACGTTGGATTGGGATCGGCAGCTGTTTGGGATCCGAGCGAGAGGTGGAACGTTTGATTCAGACGTCCGTCCCCGACTGTTCGCCGCCTCACTCGGGAGACTTTCACCTCTGCGGAAACAATCGAGTTAATTCAGTTTTCCATTGATGAATCATCGGAAGCGTTGGTGAAGCCATTAGCCCCCCCCCCCCCACACACACACAGGAGTACACTGCAAAAGCACAGATGACCTCAGGATGACCTTTGAACAGGAGGAATAAAACGTGATCGCAGCGCTTCGAGGGAATGTCGTTTCTCTAAGTTAGATCCCGCTAACAGACAAACGTCGTCAGAAAGAGAACCTTGGCGGAGGTAATAATGCCGTGCTGGGGGGGGGGCGGGGGGGGGGCAATCTCCTCTCATCCTCACTGTTGCTCCATTTGAAAAGATTAAGAGGCCAATTAGTAAAGCTCTCTGTTTCCACGCTGGGAACCGGGGAGCGAGGAAATCCCCGTCTCCTCTTCCAAAGGAAGGATTTCTCCGTTATTGTCGCCGGGTCGGGGGAGAAGGATGCGGGGCGGATCCGGAGGGCTGCTGATGTGGTCATCTTGGCGTGGAAACAATGCTGCGCTGTCTAAAGAGGGGTAACGGAGGAGGAACACATGTGATGCAACGACTCCCTCACACACACACACACGCACACACACACGCGCAGAGGTGACATCATGCCGTCACCTCTGCCGTCCAATGGTCGGGTTTGAGAGTCTCACAACGGAAACTCGTGCCTTTTATCTCGCGTTCTTCTCAGCCGAGTCCTGAGATCGTCTCCGACAGCGGAACACGAGGAACTTCGTTCTCCCCGTCCCAGACGGATCGAAGACCAGGAGCGCGCAGTTTATGCCGTGATCAAAACGAGATCTACGGTTACCCATGACGACCAGGCACTCTTAAAAACGCGGAGGTTAATTACGAACCTACGAACCTGGAGGTGAATGCAAAGCCCACGTTTTATTCAGGATCATATTACATGCCAAGATACGCTTCGGGAATAATTCTAAATAAACGAAACAAACATTCTAAACCTGCGTCTTCGTTCTTAAATTCAGTCGTAACTCGTCCTGTTTTACTATATGCAGCGGAAGGAAGTTCAAATACTGTATTACGGAGGAAGAACGCTACAACTCTGGGTTCCCGGACGCGTACAGCCGGCGTGCTTCATCCTCCTCCTCCTCAGTTGTGCTACTTTCATCCTGATCTGGTCCATTCCACTTCCTGCTTGAGTTTCGGCTCTCCTTCACCGACGTCTCTGCGATGACCCTCGAGGGTTAAACGGAAACGATAAAGTCCCGCCGCGCTACTTCCGCCGAGGTCACATGATCAGACGTTTCACGGCGCCGCTCCTTCTGCTCTCGCGTCTGAAGTCTCTCTCCCTCCGTTGTCCAGAAGCCGCTCCGCCAGACTCCGCAGGCTGTCCCTTTTCTTGTACAGGTGCATCTGGGTGTCCCACAGCATGTCCACCAGGACCGCGTCGCTCACCTCATCCAGCATCACCTCCTGGGACAGCTGGGGGCTCAGCCTGCACACGAGACAGGAACACGCCAGGTCAACGCGGCTCAGTTTGGCTAGCTCGTGACGCGGCATGGAGACGTCGGACCCACCTGTAATAGACGGCGTCGATCATCTCGCACCAGGCCCGGGCTCGGTCCACCGCGCACCCGTCAGAGTCCGTGCACTGTCCAGTCAGAAACACGTCTGAGACGCCGCTTAAAGCGACAGGAAGTGGACGGCGAGGCCGGCGCCGGCGTACTCACGCAGTCCACCAGCATCTTGCCCAGTTCTTTGGCGCCTACGAAGCTCTTGGCGAGCTCCAGAGGGTTGGAGGGTCGGAAGACGTCGACGGAGCTCACCACCACCTGAGGAGGCTTACCTGGACGCGCAGACACACGCGTTAGCTTAGCGTGGAACACCAGCGATACGGCGACTGTGCACCCCCCCCCCCCTCATCCTACCTGTACCGAGGGAGACGACGACGCCCAGCTTCTTGGTTTCCTCCCCGCGACCCTGTGAGGGAGACGAGGGTCAAAGTGGGACGATGAGGGGGGGGGGGGGGCTTTATGAACGATCTTGTCTGAACGCTACCAGGCTACCTCTACTTTTAAGGATCTGTTGCACTGATGGATTTCAGACATGGCATCGAGCGTCGGATTATTGGACAGCAGCCCTCCGTCCAGGAAGCGTCCCATTGGTCGAAAGTAGGACGGGGCGGCGCCGCTGGAGCGGGCAGCTCGCCACACGAGTTGCTCTGGCGTAAAAACGCAAAACAACGATTTTAAAACAAAATACTTTTTTTGCACAAACAGATTTTTATTTTGCGTCACATTCACAGGAAAGGTTTGCCCCGTCGTGCCCGAGAGGTAAGAACGAAGCTAACCTAGCTTAGCGTAAAGACTAGCAATGAATGGAAACCGCTAGCCTTTCAGCTAGCTCACACAAACACACCTTCATCCGTCACCTTCCTACGCTTTCTGGGACGCTCCTCTGTGCATCCTACTACCAACACATCCTCATCCTCCCATCCTGGAACAACAGCATGGCTGGCACTCAGACAACACGGCAGGGGGGGGCGGGGGGGGGGCTCATCCAGGAACACGATGACACACAAATACAGATGTCGGTTTCCTGGATGAGCTTAAATCTGCGTGTTTTTTTAACTGCTGTGATCAATCACCCCCCCCCCCCCCCCCCCCTCCCAGCAGCAGGTTTTAAACTACCTTGTGGGATGGTGAGGGGCTTGAATGTGGCAGTGGTGGCGTACGGGGGCTCTCTGTGGAGGGAGGGGTGCTCGTAGTTCCTGAAGATGTGCAGCTCTCCTGGGTGCCTGTCTGCTAGAACGCTGGTCACCATCACCCTGCACAGACGCAGAACGTTAGCCGGCGGCTCGGGCCCCCTTAGCACCCGCTAACGGGGATGTCACACCTGGGGTGTCGCACGTCCGTCATCTTGGTGTTCTCTCCGAACTCTTTCTTCAGGAAGTCTTCCAGTGGCGCCGACTCATAAGGTCGTGAACCCTTGAAGACCTGCTCCTTCATCCTAAAGTACAGACAGCGCAAGTACTCCATGGATTTACCTAGCAAGACAAAGAACGCTAGTGTGAATCTGATGCTAAGAAACACGCGGAGAGCTAAAGCCTCCATTATAAGTAAATGGGAAAATCCAGATGTTTTTGTATCCGGATCGCTCTCAGAATTTAATGGGCTCTAAATCAGACCAAGACCCGTCTTCAGATTTTTATTCATCAAGATCCATCCAGCGGTTTTTCCGTAATCCTGCTAACGAACGGCGTCAGAATCAGAACCTCCTCGGCGGAGGAGAAGACAAACCGTGGATTATAGCGAGGGCCAGGATTCCCCCCGTGCTGGTGCCGGCCACCCAGTCGAAGAGCTCCCTGGTGGGTCGACCAGCCTCTCTTTCCAGAGCAATCAGAATCTGGATCAGGACCAGACCTTTAATCCCACCTCCGTCCAGGCAGAGGAGCCTGTCCACCCTGCAGGAAGTTCATTCAGAGCAAATCGCCTCCGAAACGGAAACATTCCCAAACACAACCACGTCGAGGTTTCCCACTCACGTCCTTCCGTCCAGCTCAGCCTGGCCTCTGCTCGTCGTACTCACTGCCACCCCCCGATGCAGGAAGTCCTCGAACCCTGTCGGACAATTATAACAAACATTAAAGGGGATCCATGGAGTCAGATTCCTGGCTGGAAAGCTAAAGCTAATGCTAAAGGGCTGCCAGGGACGATCCCTCTTCTGCTATCCGAGTTAGATTATTAGCGGGGCTCCAGTAATTAGTTTATAGAAGCTGTTTGGGATCAACTCTGATGAAAAATACAAATTATTTCATTTCATTTTTGTACCTACAAAAATCTGTTGTTTGTAAATTTGAAAGAAAATAGTTTTCAAATGTTAAAAACACAATAACATTGTGTTCTGGAGTGATAGGTGGGGGGGGGGTGGGGGGGGTTGGGGGTGTTACCTATGCCGGCGGGCCTGGAGGCGGGCCGGGGGCTGCCGGGCGAGGGTGGGACGCACCGCTGGACCCCCACGCTACACAGCATGTCCAGCAGTATCTTTCTATTAGGACCTTTCGTGTTAACACAAACCAGCGTGTTAGACATGCACACAGTCCACAACAAGCAGAGGAAGGAGAGAGAGAGGGAGAGGGAGGAGGAAGAGAGGAGGAAGAACACCAGCGAGCCGTTAGCGCTTATCATGCATTAGCTCAATGCTAATGGGAGCTCCTATCGAGCGTCAAAAACAATCAGCAGTAAGCAGAAACCCAGAAGCTACCACGATGCAGGAGGGTCCTGAACTCGCTCTCCTCCTCTCACCCCCCCCCCCGCTCCACACCCCCTCTGCCTCACCTTTACTGGTGCGAGCAGCGATGAGTCCTGGCGTCTCTCCCAGATCGTTGTGGATCTCAACATCAGCCCCGAACACAATCAGCGCTTTGATCAGCGCCATGCGGTCCATCTGATTCACAAAAAGAAACGTTTCCCCAAGTCACGACGACGGAACCGCTCGACTTCCTGTGTTCTGCGAGAAGCCGTCCATCGACCAAGAGAAAAGGACCTTCATCGCCAGGTGCAGCGCCGTGTTGCCGTCCCGGCCCCTCAGGTTGGCGTTGGCCCCGTGCGTGAGCAGCACCATGGCCGCCTCGAAGCGGCCCTTCCGGCTCAGGACGTGGAGCGGGCTCTCCCCGGTCTTGCTCAGGTAGTTGACAGCGCAGCCGTGCTCCAGCAGGAGGCGGCACATCTGGACAAACATGCGGAAACTATCTGCTTGATTTACCGTCCCGACGTCACGTCAGCCTGCAGCCTGCAGCGCAGCGAGGATTCGAACCCACAACCTTAGAGGCCATGTTTGTTACCTCTGCAGTTTTGGCCCAGTGTAAAGGAGTCCCCCCGTACAGCGAGTCCTCGGCCTGGAGCTGGCCCGGCTCCGCCCCGAGGATCTCCTCCACGCAGCTGACGGGCACACAGCGATCAATACGCTGCTTTCTGGAGGCGATCGACTCGGGCTCAGCACACTGTAAAAACCGCCCCCTCGCCGCCTTTACCCCTTCTCGCTGTACTTCATGGCGCTGTGGATGGGGTAACCCGCACCGCCAGCCACGTCACACCTGGCCCCGCCCCCGAGCAAAGCTTTGACGGACTCCGCGCGTCCCAGGCGGCAGCTCACGTGGAGCGGCGTCTCCCCGCCGTTGTTCAGCTCGTTCACGCCCACACACGGCCGCGAGCACATGACCTGAAGGCGGGACGGAGAGGCGGGTGACGGCGTCGCACGAGGAGGTCAAAACGGCGACGGCGCCCCTCCCGGGTCTCACCTGGACGACGGCGGGGGAATTCTGCTTGGCGGCGCAGTGCAAGGCCGTCTCGCCGTCGCGGTCTTTGATGTCAGCGCGAGCCCGTCTCTCCTCCAGCAGCTCCCTCACGCACGCCGTGTCGCCGCGCTCGCAGGCCCGGTGCAGCGGCGTCCGGCCCGACGCGTCCCGACTATTGATCTGACTGAACAGGTTCAGGCTCGCTCAAGTACCGCGCAGTGAAGTTCTGTAAAGTTAAGCCCCTCCTACCTCTGGACGCAGTTGTGTTTGAGACACTCTGTCAGTCCCGTCTCCACGGCGATGTGGGCCGAACTCCAGTCCGGGTGGCTGCGGACGCAGTCCACGATGGACTGGGAGCTCTCGGCCTTCAGAGGAAGCGTCTCGTAGAAGGGACGAAGCTTCAGGGCGTACTGGGGGAACCAGTTCATGGCGTCCTCCTCCGACGCCACCTGAAACAGCCTGGAGACGAAACGCTGACGCGTCTGAACGCTTCAGGGCCATCGGGAGACGCAGCATCACAGTCATCATCGCTGACCTCAGGGTCACCGAGGGCGTCCCGGGACACAAGAGCAGACAGTCCCACGACCGGCACTGGGCGTCTCCGTACAGGACCAGGCGCCCCTCCTCCTTCAGCACGACCTTGCCTCTGCCGTAGTCGGACAGCTGCACCTCCCTGACCCGGTAGGGGTTGGCGAAGAGGGTGGACACGGAGGACACGGAGGACACGGTGTCCAACAGCCGGCCGAGGAACTGCATGGTAAGCTGAGAGAGAGGACAGCTTAAAGACGGAGACGGCACAGGATGCTCTCTGATCGGTAGGCTCCGCCTCCTCGGATCATTTTCAACATTGATGAATGATTTATTTCGTAAACAGTCAGGAATCAATGCTAAGAGCACGCGTAAGGTGTCAGATAGCTCCTGTGTACGTAGCTGCATGCTAGTTTAAAGCCTTTAAGTGCGTTCTCATCGACAAGTGGAGAGTTTTCCTTTCATTTTCATTTGATGCCACTTTCTAACGTTAATATTAATGTTTTGTTTAATATTAATGCTAATGTTTTGTAACGGGGTTCTCGGTTCCGGGTGCTCCCTCCGCTCGCTCACACCTTCCGGTCCTCGCTTAAGGAACATTAAACGCTTCCATTCGCGCTGCTCACGAGTTCCGAGACAGAGAGAATCAATTCGACATGATAACAACGCGTAAAGCCGGAAGCGATGAGGAATGTCGGCAGAATTCCTTTCAGTTTTCCGCAGAAACGTCGACGCCGGCATCAGCTCAAGCCGCGTTAAGCTAGCGGAGGCTGCGGCGCTTACCTGCTAGCTCCCCTCTGAGCCGCTGGCTGACTTCTGACAGTGACATCAACAACCACTGCGCTGCAACCAAACTTGATACAAAAGCGTAAATGACGTTGAGCTGGTCCAATCAGATCTCGCACAGCTGTACGGGCTTTTTAAAGAGGGTGGGGCACATCAAAGATAAGATCAGACGTATGACCTCTGTGCACATTTATGAAATGAAGCATTTAAACATTCATACAAACCGTAAAATAACTCTCAATAAAGCAGCTTTAGATCAAATTATTAGCATTTAAATCAAAAATGAAATTGCATTTATTTTGATTTCAGTGTTACTATGCTCGAAAAATTGTTCCATTAATCCTAACTTCATAATTGTGATTAAAAAAAGAACAATTTGTTTTATTATTTTTAATCTTGTTGGCTAAAATGTTTTATATGTTCTGTTCCTGAGGCAATGACGCATCCTCGCGAGTGTCTTCGTCGTTGCCAGGACGACTGAAGGGGGCTGACCCCGACCACGTGACACCTACTCGCGCGCGCCGCAGCTGTTGTTGTAGTGTGTGTGTGTGTGTGTGTGCGTGGTTTGGCCCCAGCAGAGCAGACAGCAGCGGCCGACGTCTGGAGAGAGGAAAGCCGAGACAGGTAGCTCTAGTTCGGGCATGAAAGATGGAGCTCTCAGCGGAGGGAGATCGCATTTTCGCCGCGGAAGCCATACTGAAACGCCGCGTTCGTAAGGTGAGCTCCATCCGCGGTCATCCCGCGCCTTTTATTCTCTCCGCAGATGCCCATAGGTTCTGGGCTTTTCCTCTCGCGCATATGTAATTGCTATGGCGGGCCTGGCGTATGCCTATAGTTGGCTAAGCAGAGCTAGCATGGAGCTAACAAGCGGGACTCTCCGTGCGTTCGCGGGGCAATAAAGCGGCGACACAAAGAAGAGGCTAGCTGCAGAAGAAGGCAGCCCAGCCGGCGGAGCGAGAGCTGGGCTGGGAAATGGAGGCGCCAGGTCCGTCCACCAGCTAAAGATGGCTAAAGATAGCTAATGGTAGCTAAAGGTTGCTAATGGTAGCTAAAGCTACACCGGCCGCAGGCTGCATTCCGCAGCCCGTGGAGGGGACGCTTTTTACGACCCATGGACGCTGTTGGAGCTTTCCTTTGACGACAAGTGGGGAAGGTTTTATGGCACTTTATCGATCTTTCTTTCGGTGTACACTGAGGAAAGGACCCTCCAGATGAGGCTGTTTTAACCGCCAGGCCTCCATTTAGGAAGACCCGTCTCCACACTTCTTATTTATTTCGCATTCACGTTATGAAGACAAGAATATATGTAAAGAATGGATCTCAGGTGACGTTTTAGAGACCGTGATACAACCTGACAGACTATTTGTTGGGCTAAAGAGTCTCTTGTATGTGTCTGTGTTGACATAAGAGTTGTTGTTTTTTATTTTTGATCTGTGTGTTTCTTGAAGGGGCAACTTGAATACCTGGTCAAATGGCGAGGATGGGCCATGAAGTAAGCGACCTTCGATTGGAAGCCCCGTTCTGCGCCGGGACAGGCTTTTAGGCTCCTTGCGTGAATTTAAAACGTGTTCCACTGTGGCGTGAAATAATTTAGCTCTCCGTTCTTGCTTGCAGGCACAGCACTTGGGAGCCGGAGGAAAATATTCTGGATGACCGGCTGATAATGGGCTTCGAGCAAAAGTGAGTGGAGTCGGGATGTAAGGAGTTCATCAGCCGTCTGTCGCCATCGGTTACGCTTCGGATTTCAGCTCCAGACCTCACGTTTATCTCTTTTACCCGCTTACACTGATCTCTTTTCCTTCATCTCTCCGTGTCTTTACGCTCCTCCTCCTCTCTTCCCGATAGTTAAATGTATTTTAAATCTTCTGACGAGCCACTTGAAAGGTTGGATGTTTACGGTCAACTAAAGTGGAGCCTTTGCAGCGCCTCTTTTTAGACTTCTGTGCCGAACTAACCCCCCCACCCCCCCCCCCCCCCCCCGCTTCCTATCCGAAGGGAACGGGACAGGGAGCTGCATGGACCGAAGAAGCGAGGACCCAAACCCAAAAGCCTTGCCATGAAGGTGAAGGTGCCTCTGATGAAGCCTGGTTTTAATAACCCACCTCGATATCATCACTAATCACTGATCAATCGATCGTTTTTATCGTCTCCCTCAGGCCCGTCAAAAACGGGAG